>NW_006774513.1:17513-74894 GCF_000442215.2 Lipotes vexillifer | reverse complement strand
TCCTGCTGACCACCCTGCTGTGTGAGAAAGCCCCGTGCATGTAAAGTTTTGGTTTCACCTCTCAGGTAACTGTACCAGGTGTGCTGCTTTATGTCAGTCTGCAAGTTGGACAATCAGGCTGGCAGAATGAGTGGGGACATGATGTACACGGGAAGCACAGGGATAAAGAAGTTCATTTGCACCTCCAAGTCTGGTATGTGTTTCCCAGATCAGTTTGGCAACACAGTGAAAACTGCACTGTCCTGATATTTCCTAGGAAATGTCTGTCTGTTACTCCACAGACCCCCTGACGTGTAGCCGCCCCATAGTGCTTCAGGGCATAAGCCAGTTGAGCATATGCAAGACTCGTGATGCCTTGCCTTCTGTAGGATTTTTATCAGCTGTTACTTGTTGTTTAGATTTTTTTTTCTCTTCCTGCCATCCTCTGCCTCATGTAGGAAAAAATTTCCTTTTGAAGTTGTGTAAAATGATTCTATTGTGGAAGGATTACTGTGAGAGCTGAGGAAATTAGATTGCACAACTGGGAATTTAAACAAACAAACAAAAAAAAACAAGCACCCTCCTTCTAGAAACTATAGACTGTTCGAGTCCTGGATTCCTGTACCTTTAGCTGCTACTAAAATTTGCATCCTCCAGTGGCCGTTTTATTTCCTTCTTCCAAGTTCTTCTCATGGGCTTGCAGGTTTGACTGTTGTCATCTCCTTTTTTTTTCATTCCTGAGCCCAACTTCTATTCTCCGTTAACTCAGCCTTCTTGCCAGATTTTCTTCCGGTATAGAGCCTGATAGAGTCTCATTTGTTAAGAAAATGTATGTTCATGATTATCAAAGGTCCAAAAGGTTGTGAGCATAGCCAGTGTTCTTTTCATGAATTAAAATCTGTTATAAATGTGTCTGAACAAAATCACAGCTTTGAAAAGAACTTTTTAACTACCTCCAATATTTGGTTAGAAGTAGAATATGAAATCCAAGCATTAGTTCTTCACAACCCCGTTTCTTCCCATACTTTAATGGCTACTGTCCAAATCAGTAGTG
Source organism: Lipotes vexillifer (assembly GCF_000442215.2). Classification (NCBI taxonomy): domain Eukaryota; kingdom Metazoa; phylum Chordata; class Mammalia; order Artiodactyla; family Lipotidae; genus Lipotes; species Lipotes vexillifer. The sequence continues at coordinate 73,861 of NW_006774513.1, read as the reverse complement.
CTGAAGGAGTCAGATAACTAACATGGATCCTTTAAAAAATTAACTCTACAGAGAGACAGTGATTTATTCTCCAAAATAGGTGAGACATTTCTACAGAGCCCAAGTGTCCTTTCATTGTTCTGCTTTTCCACCCTGGTTCCTGCTATCCCTCCTTAGAGGTAACTATTATTGAGACTTTGGTATCTATCTTTCCAAACCTTTTGGCATACTCTGTCACATTTTACGTGCATCCAGGGAAAATGGAATATTGTTTTCTGTCTCTATGTTTTTGTATAAATGCTGTAATACCAGTGAATTGTGGTCTTCTAACCAAGTGATGAATATGAACAAGTTCGTGCCATTATTTAAATACAACTGGTTAAGCTGTCACTTGAAAATTAAAGTCCATGCACTATGTTGAATGCCAAATCTGAAAAAAACGCTGGAAGACCCAAAAGATCAGTTGTGGCTGATCTCACAGCCTGTTCAAGGTTGTTTTACTTCACCGTGAAGATGGTGTAAGAAGGGGGCACCTGTACGGGCAAGAGGCAGTTTCTCTAAATTTTCTAGTTCTTTGAGCCTTTAAGTCTGCCCCACTGTCATTCCTTAAGAGTAGCCGTGTTCTGTCACTTGGCCATTTTAATAATTCCTGTGTTTCCGTTAGGCTGAGACAACAGTGACCTTTATTTTGTACAAGTAAAACAGCAACTACAAGTATAGAATCAGCAAGAATAGGAGGGATTATGTGAGTGGCTTGGAGATCATAGAGTTATATAAAGCCTTTTCTTGAGGAGGTAGGTCTTGTTTGTTTGTTTTAGTTTCTGTTGGAGTATAGTTGCTTTACGTTGCTGTGTTAGCCTCTACTGCACAGCAAAATGAATCAGCCATGCACATACACAGGTTTTGGACTGGGTTTAAGGAAGGAATATGTTATGATGAATGTAAAGGGGTGTGCCATTAAAATTATTCCTTCAAATTGTATTCGGGACCCAATCACATCTCGCCGGCTGCCCTGCTCCCACCCGCATTTCTTGCATATGCAATACTGATGGTCTCTGACCTGCTCCCTGATGCCCGCCCCTTTACTCTTCTATGCTCTGCTTTCTCCAGGAAGCGTGTTTTTTTTAACATCTTTATTGGAGTATAATTGCTTTACGGTAGTGTGTTAGTTTCTGCTTTATAACAAAGTGAATCAGCTTTTAAAAATGAGTCAGATCACAACGTCAGAACTCCCCCGTGGCTCGCCATGGTAAGAGCAGAAGCTCTGTGTGGTCTGGGTTCTGTCATCTCCCTGACTTCATCTTCTAGCTTTTCACCTTTTGCTCCATCAACTCCAGCCACGCTGTCGTCTTCCTGCTCCTTGAACCTGACAAGTGCAAGCTCAGTTGAGAGCTTCTGCTCCGGCAGTTCCCTCTGCTCAGACACCCCCATGGCTCACTGCCTCGAGGAGCTTTCTCAGTTGTCACCTTATTGAAGAGGGCTTTCCCCGAGGCCCCTGCCCCCAATCACTCTCTGGCTTCTTTACTATTTTCCTCTTCACAGCACTTATTACCTTCTCGTGTATCACATAGCATTTGTTTGTTTATTCCTTATCGCACCCCTATGAGAATGTTAAGCTCTTGAAGACTAAATAGCCGAAACTGAAATAATAACCAAGTTTAAGGGTCTCCTTTTTTTTTTTTTTGGTCCCTGTCAGCCAGAACAATGCCTGGTATAAAGTAGGGTTCAAGAAATGTTTATTTCATTAATAAATAACTCATGTAAAAACAGCCAAGCTGAAAACTCTGAGGAAAAAATGAAGTGTGAGGGACCTTTTTAAAAATCAGTCTTTGATCTGTACATTTCCTGGTTCATTCCTAGGTTTGGGCACCAAAAAAAAAAAAAATTAGTGTTGACTAGTCTTGACTAGAACTAAGGGAACCAGTAAATAAGAGGAAAGGGAGGGAAAATGGCGCTGTGTATTTTTCACAGTTTCCTGGTATCTTCATATACGAAATTATAGGGATTGGGAGACCATCCTAGGATTTCAATAGTGACATCCGACCTCTGTCTGTCGGGTCCCTTGCAATTTGAGTATGCTACTGTTTCATTAGTAATGAGAGATGAGCCCCTGGTTAGTAAATAACCAAACACAAAGGAAAAGAATATGAGGGCAATAAAATGTTCTTTTGAAACAGTGGCATAGTTCTGTGTTAACACCTGTTTCATCACCTCGAATTTGTTGCCAGTTTTCAGGTTTTCATTTCTGAAGGAAAAAACTGTGTTGCTAAAATCTTTTAGAGGCTTTGGAGAGAACATTCGTCTCCTTAGGATCTGCTCCAGGAGTATCAGAGGGAGAATACTGGAAAGTCTAAAGACAAGCCAGTTAGAAGAGAGGGCAATGTGAACAGTAATGTTTAGTTTTATAAACATCTCTTACTCCTAAAGAGCCCAGGGTATCTTACCGACTGATATTTACAAGGTTCTGTTCTTCAGGCTGACTGTAAACCACTTTTCCTAAAATTTAATCTCCCTTTTAAAATGATTTCTATCTTCTTTTTTGGTGAAACTGTGCATTTCTTCATTCCAAAACTTTCTTTCTGCCAGTTCATTGATTGGTCATTGCATCATTCCGGGTGTGTGTGCACGTCACCATTATCATCGTCATCAAAGGCCTATTACATAAGCATAGCTTCCCATTTAATTCTCAGAACTGTTCTGTGAGCTAGGTGTTTGTTGTCCTCTTATACTCAGAGGAAATTGATGTTTAGAAAATTTAACAATCTGCCTAAGGACATTTAACTAGTAAGTGACAGAGCCGGACTCAAAGTCAGGTATGTTGTGTGACACGGTATGTGAACTTTCCATCACACCACACTCCTTCCTCAGGAGGCCAAGTGACCTCTGGCATCTGCCTGAAGCTCTCCAGTTATCAGTTTCTTCATTTGAGGGGTTTGACTCAGATGTTCTTTAAGACCCCTCCCCCCACACACCCCCACCCTGTTTATGGCTTTTATTATTGGTAGTAATAATGGCTACCACTATTGGGTTAAATTCTTCGCAGACATAGCTTATTAAAGTCAATAACTGTATCGGTGTGATATTATTATCCCCACGTTTCACATGGGATTTTGAGTGGCTAAGCCACTTGTCCAAGGCCACCAAGTTTTCAAATGCAGAACTCCTATGTGAACCCAAGTTTGGGATCATAATAACACTGCATTATTATATACTGTTTCCACACTATGCCCTACTCTTTTTGTATAAGTGTAAACTTGACAAATGTGAACAGACTCTACTCATTTGCTAATTCAACAGATATTTTTGAAGAAGTAAGATAGATGAGGTTGATTGCAGCCTTTTGGCAAAGGGCCTTCTGCACCAGATGAAAGCCTTTACCTTTTTTTCACTCAACATTGTCTTACTTAGAGTTCACCCACATTGTTGTATATAGTTCATATTCTTCACTTTTGTGTAATATTTCATTGTGTGATTGTGTAAATATACCACAATTTACTTATTCATGCATCTGTTCTGGGACATTTGTTTGTAGATTTTGCTCTTATAAACAGTACTATAATAAACTTTCTTATAAATTATCTACTGGTGCAAATCTCAGAAGACAGTATAAGGTACAGTGCTCTTTTTATAAAGCTCATAACTGAGCAAAACTGTTAAAGGTATAGCAGCATGCATGTACGGTAAGACTATACCAAAGCAAGGAAAGAAGTAATGAACACAAAAGTCAGCACAGTGATTTTTGTAACGGGGAGGAGGGAGGCAAGTAGACAGGAGAAGGGAGAGGGAGGGAGCACAGATAATGGATGCAAGTTACAGGATAACGTTCTAGTTCTTGATTGGGTAGTACGTTCATAAGCACGTTCATATGTACATTCATAAATATATAGGTATTATTTAAATAAATTTTCTATTTTAGAATAATTTTAGATTCATAGAATTATTGCAGAGATAGTACAGAATGTTCTGTGTGTCCCATACTCAGCTTCCCTTATTGTTAACGTTCTTACCTGTGGTATACTTGTCACAGGGAATGAGCCAATATTGATACATTGTTATTAACTAAAGTTCATACTTTATTCAGACAGGTTTCCTTAGGTTTTACCTAATACCTTTTCTCATGATTAGGCTTAGGAGGAATCTCACAGTGGTAAAGTGCCACATCACATCATGTCAAAGGTGCATACTATTAACATGTCTTGCCATTGTTGATGTGAGCTTTGATCACCTGGCTGAGGTATGTTTGTCAGGTTTCTCCACTGTGGTTATTCTTTTCCCCCCGTTTCATACTGTCCTCTTTGGAAGGAAGCCCCATGCGCAGCCGTGCTGAAGGAAGGAGGAGTTACACCCCATCTCCTTAAGAATGCAGCAGCATGGCTGGACCCAGAGGTTAGCATACTCAGTGAGGTAAAAGCCAGACAGAGGGACAAGCACCATGTGACATCACTTACATGTGGAATCTAAAAAATGGTACCAATGAACTTATCTACGAAACAGAAACGGAGCCACAGACATAGTAAACAAACTCATGGTTCCAGAGGGGAGAGGGGTGGGGAGGGATAAATTAACATAGACAACTACTATATATAAAATAGATAATCAAAAGGACCTACTCTATAGCACAGGGAATTATACTCAATATTTTGCAATAACCTATAAGGGGAAAGAATCTGAAAAAGAGTAAATATATATAAATTTAAATATAAATATATATATATATATATATATATATATATATATATATATGTCTGAATCACTGTAGTGTACACCTGAAACTAACACAACATTGTAAATCAACTCTATACACTTCAATGAAAAAAAAAAGAATGGGGTACCTACATAAATTATTTGGAATCCTTCTGCAAGAGAAATTTGTCTCCCTCATTTTTATCTATTCAATTATATCAGTATGGATATAATGATACATGGATATTCATGGATGTTCATACTTGGGATTACAATCCAACACTATTTTGTTGCTCAAACTGTTCCAGTTTGGGCCTTCGGGAGTCCTTTTGTTTGGCTCTTTTTGTCCCTTCGATATACCCTCGTCATTGTGACGTTTGGGAGTTTTTTGTTTTTGGGTTTCTGGCACTTCCTGGCTCTCCAAGATGCTCCAGACTCATTTTGTATATTTCCTGCCCCAGCCCTGGAATCAGCCATTTCTCTAAGGAGCCCCTGGTTCCTTTTCACTGGAGAGCAGATGCCAAGATCTGGACGTTCCACGTGCTCATTGCTGCTGGGGTATTGTTGCTTCTAAGCCCTCCAGTTGACAGAACAAGGCAATATATACGTGTGTACTAACCCACACATATATATATATATATATATATATATATATATGTAGATATTTTCATACGTAACCTTCTGTATCTATAATAAACTAAATATGAGTTCACACTGATTCAGCTCTAATTCATTTCCACGTAAATCATGCTAGCCTTTTACCCTTGCTTACGTGTAACCTCCATCTCCAACAGTGAGAAACCTAGCTCCCACCATCCATCATCAGTTTATGTAATTATTCTATTCTGTGTACATGTATAGCGGTTTCAAATTTGTCCATCTACACCCCAGTGAGAAACGACTCTATCAACTAGAGTATAATTCTTATGTACAGTTCCTTTTGCTTTTAGTCTTACAGACTACTTATTTCCAAAGTTATTTAGTTCATCTTATGCCTCCACACCCTTTAGTGAGGTTGTTTCATACATTTTTAATACACTTAGATTCTTTTGTCACTCTCTGCATTCCATCCTAGGATCTCTTGACCTTCTAGTTGATTTTTTTTAATTTGCATACATTAAAATTTACTTCATGCTATAAAACTCTATGGATTTTGACAAATAATACCTTATTATTTAGATTTACAGTATCAGACAGAATAGTCTCACCTTCATAAAAAATCCCCCCATGTTTTATTTACTCAACTCTCCCATTTTTGAAGCCCTGGCAACCACTGATCATTACTCTATTTTTGCCTTTTCCAAAATATCGCATGATCAGAATCGTGCAGTACATAGCCTTTTCAGACTGGCTTCCTTTATTTAGCAATATGCATTCAAGATTGACCCATGTCTTGTTGTGGTTTGATAGCTCATTTCTTTTTATCACTGAATAATACTCCATTGTACGACTGTACAACAGTTAATCAGTTCAGTTATCGAAGGACATCTTGGTTGCTTCCAGGTTTTTTTTTTGTTGTTTTGTTTTTGTTTTTTTTTTTTTTTTGCGGTATGCGGGCCTCTCACTGCCGTGGCCTCTCCCATTGCGGAGCGCAGGCTCCGGACGCGCAGGCTCAGCGGCCATGGCTCACGGGCCCAGCTGCTCCGCGGCACGTGGGATCTTCCCAGACCGGGGCACGAACCCGTGTCCCCTGCATCGGCAGGCGGACTCTCAACCACTGCGCCACCAGGGAGGTTGCTTCCAGTTTTTACAATTGTACATAAAGTTGCTATAAACATTTGCATGCAAGCTTTTATAGGAACATAAGTTTTCACATCAGTTGAGTAATTGTCTAGGAGCATGATTGCTTGGTCTTATGTTAAGGCTATATTTAATTTTGTAAGAAACTGCCAAACGGTCTTCCAAAAATGATGGTACAATTGTGCATTCTCACCATCAATGAATGAGAACTCCTTTTGCTTTGCATCTTCACCAGCAGTTAGTGGTGTTTGTGTTTTGACTTTAGCCAGTTTCATAAATGTGTCATGCTATCTCCTTGTTGTTTTAATTTGCAACTCCCTACTGTCAACTTATGTTTGAATACCTTTTACTTTGCTTAGTTTCCTATTTGGTGAGGTACCATTCAGGTCTTCTACCCATTTTTTTTTTTAATCACATTGCTTGTTTTCTTTTTTTTAAAAGACTCTATAATTTGTATATGTTGCATATGTTCTTTTGTGTGTGTCAGATAATGGGATAAAGTATTAAAGCAAAACAAGGGAGGAGGAAAAAACTTTGAGCTTCATGCAAGGGCTGATTGAATTAAGAATTCAGGCTTAACTTCAAACTCCTATTTGCTAGTTATTAGTCTTGTGACTTTGGGAAAGTTATATAATCTCTTGGGGCCTTGAATTGTTCATACTGAAAATGAGAATGTTAATATCTACTTGACCTGTGTTTTGTGAGAATTTAATGAAAATGGCATAGTTAGGTAGAGATCAATAAGTAAAGACTTTACTTGTGAAGCACATAGGAGATGCTCAATAAATATGGTGGTTTCCATACCCCCAGCAATGGAGAGCTCATTCATTCATTAAACAAATATTTGTCAAGTGTTTTGTGCCAGGAACTGTTGTGTGTATTTGGGATACTTCCATGAATCGCTGTGTAGCAGGATTTATAGAAGTCCTTTAAACTGGATTGTGATATTTACTCATAATTTAGAAAATTAACTTGTAGGAAAAGACCAAAAGGAGAGAATTAAGTCAGTAGACTCTTCTAAAAGTTCAGATAAGAGATTATAAGAACCTAAAAGATAGAATTGGGAATGGAAAAGGGGGAACAGCTGAAAACGATGTCTCACAAGTAGAATCCAATAGACCTGGAGATTACTAGGTAGTTATGGGTAAAGCAGAGAGTGTGTTAACAATGACTGACTTTTTCTGAAAGAGAGATTATAGAATACTGGTTTATAAAGAAACAAAATCACTTAGAATGTTTGGATAATCAGCACAGCTTGAAGCATACACACACACACACACACACACACACACACACACACACACACTGTCCCACACTGAAATTTCTTTTGTAAAACTCTTTAATGGAGAAGTGCTGATTCCCTAGCAAAAACATCTGAAGAGGAAACTAAACTCTCAAGTCAAATGGGAAACCTTCAAGATTAATTTCCTGGACTCATTAGCCACCAAAACTTTTCTGCATTGGTTCTGATAATTGTACTGCTGAGCATTTTAAGAGACAGCACAGTACTCTTCCTTGTCTAATAAAGTTAGAATGTAAATTTTTGCTCAATGGCATGGTTGGCTCAGCAGCAAAAAGAACTGCACAATTTCATCTCTGATACTAAGTTAGGCAAAGCCGAGAGATCATTCCCCTGTGTGTTTATAAGGAAGAGTTAAATCCCTCCCAGTGTAATGTAGCACCAGATCGAAGTAAACAGACTATGATTTCAGTGCTAGACACAGCCCTAAGGCAGAAGAAATCACACTGTCATACAGAGGATATGTAGCTGCTGCTATTTTGGTGCTTGAGTTCTTTGTTGTCACATAGTTGAAGGCAATCCAGATGAAGAAAAGTGTTAACCAACAAAAGAAGAAAATTTCCTGCACGTGGCTACAGGGATGTGGGGGAAGAGGAAAGATGTAGTACTGACCCCTTTACCAATAAAGGGGTCCATTCCAGTAATCGCTGGCTTCAACTTGTCTCCTCGTTCTTATTGGAAGCAAGTTGTTCACAAGGACAAAGTGCAAGCTAGTGTTTAAAAACGATGTTTCATTACACGGTTTATCTGCCACTGTGGAATCTAAAAATCACCATTGTTTCTTTCATTGAATTAGCTTCCAGATGCTTATAAAATAAGCTTGGGAAAAAGTGGAACACCCACTTTCTTGATATATCCAATACCATGAGGGTATTATCTGAGATATTTTAGAAGCATTATAATATATGCCTCTGTATGTATGTATCTTTAGAGGTATATATAGACATTATAGGCAGTTACCTTTAAAATCAAAGGACTAATTCTGAACAGATTAGACCAAATATGTAAGTTTCACCACTCCAAATGGAAGGTAAAGATCAGAAGATAAGATAGATTCTATATTCCCACCAATATGGGGATTCTGCCTGTTGTTGGGGGTATGTCTATTCCTGTTATGCAATCCAGAAATAGGAAAATAACATTGGGTTTGGAGACCCACTATACCCACTGTGAGACAGCATGAGCTAAAATCCAATTGATCACCTGACCTCCATTAAGTCCCTACCCTGATTGGTGAGCCACAGAGATGTTTTGGTCTCTTGGAATCAGTGTTAGTTCAGAGCCACTGTCCAGTAATCTCTGAAAGTTCTTATACTTCCTTTTCCCCATTGCACAGTCACCCTGATAAAAGGCCAGTGGCTCCTTTGGGGGAAGGCTGGGAGAAAGAAGAATACAGATATGATGCAATACAGAATTTTAATTGAAAGGTAATTGAGTATGAAAGTAGTATATTATAAAAACCTGCAGGAAAGAAAGCTGAAATCATCTTTTCCAAAATAATTCCTAAAAACAGGACATGTGAGCCAGTAGAGAAAGATGTAGGATAAATTTGGAAATTATCTTAGCATTTGAATGATGAGCAGTGCTTGTATAACTTTAACATAACTGCAAATAAAAATTCAAGCTCAATTATGTGATAAGGAATTAACTCAGGGTAGCACAGTTAAATGCATGATCCAGGCCATTTCTGTGGTCTTCCATCATGGAAGACTTTATTCTTTCCTGGTGATCTAGTTTGCCTTCAGTGTTTGCTGGTTGTAGAATGTTGTCTTTCCAGCAACTCGTCTTCAGTATTTTCTGAACAGCATCCCGTATTCTTTTGGGGCACTACCCGCTTCACAGTTTTTTAAAATTCTGCTGTACTATCAGTTTCATTACTCTACCTCCTGGCCACAAAGATGGCCAATCAGAATCCTTTCCTGAAAATTTATTCATAGATGTTAGGGGGGGTCTTCACTTGCTCAGCGGTGGCTGTAAGCTGTTTGCTCCCTTCTTCCTCCTTCCCTCACCGCCATGATGGAGGTAGACATTCAACACACAGTAGGAGAGATGGAGGCCAGCACATAGAGAGAAACATGGCAGAGATGCTGATTTTTTCATTTTGCTGTACTGGTATTAGTCGAACCCCACTGATCTCTTTCACGGTTACCTGAACCAATCAAAGTCCTGTATATTTCTGAACCGTTTGTGAAACCACTCCTGACAGCTCTCTTCAATTCAGTCCCTCAACACCGTCCGTCTAGACTATACTTTCTAGAATACTAAATTGTTCACATCACTCCTCATTCAAAAAATTCCGTGTCGGGCTTCCCTGGTGGCGCAGTGGTTGAGAGTCCGCCCGCCGATGCAGGGGACACGGGTTCGTGCCCCGGTCTGGGAGGATCCCACGTGCCGCGGAGCGGCTGGGCCCGTGAGCCATGGCCGCTGAGCCTGCGTGTCTGGAGCCTGTGCTCCGCAACGGGAGAGGCCACAACACTGAGAGGCCCACGTACCGCAAAAAAAAAAAAAAAAAAAAACTCTGTGTCCCCACTGGCAAGAGAATTGACTTTGTGAGTCAGAGTCTGAGGTTTTGGCTCCTTGGATAATGAGCAGGTCTCTTCATCTCTGTGAGCCTCCTGACTCAAATACCTAGTTCTCTGGGTTACTGAGAGCTGAAAACATGATCACAGAAACGTAAAGCATTTGATGTAGTCCTGGGGCATGGTGAGCACTCCCCAAGAAGGTCCAGACTCCCGAGCGTGGCTGTCCAGGCCTCCGCAGCTGGGCGGCCTGCTGAGCCATCCTCCCCTCTGCTCTTCACCTCACTAAACTCTGTTGCATTCAAACTGGCTTATCTGCTATTCCCCAATAAGCCATATGCCCCCCGCTATGTGGCTTGTCTCCTGCCCTTTATCTACCTATCTTAATGTAGCCCAGTCTTTAAAAAGCAATAAAATCAATACCATCTCTTCTATGACTTCTTTAACTAACCATTTTATTTTATTTTATTTTACTACTTTGTTGTTTTTTTGTGTTTTTCTTGATCACCATTTTAAAGTTTTAATTTCCTTCTCCAAATTCCTGGAGCACTCTATTGCCTGTGTCTTTAATCTGGTGACTAATCCTATAATGCCTGGGTCTTCTCTGTTTTTCTTTCAAACTGTTATGTATTTTGCATTATTTTTTATGATGAAACTCTTTTATCCTGTTTTTAATCTAATCATATGCTCCTTGTGAGTAAGAACTACTTTTATTTCCTTTCGGCCCTCAGGGGGCTTACTACCTAATAGTTATAAAATCCTATTTCTTGAAATAAATAAATAAAATTTCAATAGTATAAAAAAAAGAATATTGGGTTTTAGTCATTCTTTTCTTTATAAATCTTTTATTCTCAATCCTCATGGAAACAGTGAACTCTATGAAAGTTTAGATATTTCATACCGTTCTTTTTTTTTTTTTTTTTTTTTTTTTTTTTTGGGGTAGACGAGCCTCTCACTCTTGTGGCCTCTCCCATTGTGGAGGCCAGGCTCCGGACGCACAGGCTCAGCAGCCATGGTTCATGGGCCCAGCCGCTCCGCGGCATGTGGGATCCTCCCGGACCGGGGCACGACCCCGTGTCTCCTGCATTGGCAGGCGGACTCTCAACCACTGCGCCACCAGGGAAGCCCCATACCGTTCTTTTGATTACAGATGTAATCTTACTCTAATAAGTACCCTTGTATGGGGAGAGAAATCACTCATAGGTAATGCAGGAAATACCAATCAAGTAGGAGAGAAAGAACTGTAGAACTTATTTGGACCTAGAAAAGTGACTGTTCTTTTATTCTGTTTTTAGCGTTTCCTTCAAGTGAGTTAGCTCTCTTCATCCCAGTGAGGAATTACACAGAGAAATAGTGACTAAAATTCATTGCTTATTGTTGACTGGGAGGCAGACTCAGCTCCCACCCTATTCCTGTGACCTAAAGACTAAGTAGCCGAAACTGAAATAATAACCAAGATAAGGTCGTTTCTTTCTTTTTTTTTTTTCCTCTTTGATTCTTGACTTATTTAGCCTAAGGTAAATGACCTCTATTTGACACACAATAAAATTGCCATTGCATATTGCTTTAAACAATCTGTATCTGATAGGATGTACCTGATTTTACGCCTGTACCAAATGAATAGAATAGGACACAGAACTAGAAACTTAAGGAGAATTTAGAAGTTCGATTTAACAAATTTAGATAAAGGTTATGAAGAGGGCATATTTCCTGGCCCCAGTGCTTTTCCAGTCTAGATTTTCAAGCAATCGGCTTTGTTACACAGCTATAGTTAGACCTCATGATGTCTCCAGTTATTAAAGATCTGTTTCATGTTCTATGTCCAGGGAACTACTTTATACTACTGGTGTTGGGGATAGGAATGCCATAATCAGTGCAGGCAAGCGGTGGTGAACCAGGCTTTCACTGGTTCCCAGCAGTTACGTTTCCAGGAACATGATGTAACTTGCTGAATAGCCAAATCCTTGAGCTACCATGTAGTGATATAACTGGGTTTACTGCGATCATTCTGAATTATTGAGGAAACTTCTAAAGTGTGTCCTTAGTCTGAAATTTGGCTTACCAAAATTTTGGCCAGAGAACTGCATTTTAAAACAAACAAAACCAAAAAGGACATCCAAAATTGCCTTAAATTTGTTAAAAGTAGTTTAAAATAAAATTTTGTGAAATTAAAAAGAATAGAAATTTGAAATTATCAAATGTCTTACTATGTGATATTAACTAATATTTGTAGAGATTAAAAAATGTAATGTTAAAGATATTACTAACAAGATATAGATCAGTATTTAAAAAATAACAATTTTCTCTAAAAATTGCATCTTTTCCCTCTCTTGAATTCAAAATGTAACTTGATTTGAGATGACCTGTTTCTAAATCCAAAATAAAAGCAGCTTGGGACTTCCCTGGTGGCACAGTGGTTTAGAATCTGCCTGCCAATGCAGGGGACATGGGTTGGAGCCCTGGATCCAGGAAGATCCCACATGCTGCGGAGCAACTAAGCCCATGAACCACAACTACTGAGCCTGTGCTCTAGAACCCATGACCCACAATTACTGAAGCCCGTGCGCCACAACTACTGAAGCCCACGTGCCTAGAGCCCGTGATCCGCAACAAGAGAAGCCACCGCAATGAGAAGGCCGTGCACCGCAGGGAAGAGTAGCCCCCGCTGACTGCAGCTAGAGAAAAGCTGCGCACGCAGCAGCAAAGACCCAGTGCACCCGAAATAAATAAATAAGTAATTTAATTTTTTAAAATCAAAGAAGTTTGGGTTGGAAATTGCAGATTTGCAGCCTATCCCAATCATGTACTTGCAGGAAACTTTTATATGTCAAAGGCACATATAACTTGCTTAATACATTTCATGAATAAATCAGTAAATAGAATGAATGAATGAGTGAGTGAACCAGCTGTCAAGATGCAATGAGCATGACAATATAGAATTTACTGTTACTGAGAGACTAAATGCTTTAAATATTTCCAAGTTTCATAGGCACTGTTTATAAAGTAAAAGTAATAGGTAGACCTTATTAGCAGTGTCGTGTTAAATGCAATAATATACGCAAAATGTCTAACAGTACCTAGCCCATGGTGGTAAGTATTCCCTTTCTCCATGCTGAAAATGTCTTCTTAATTTAAAAAAAAATAGAAATCGCCTTGCTAGAACTGAAGAAAGACTTTTGGAAAGTCAATCTAATTGGCGAACTCCTTATTTCCGTGATTTCTATCATCTTGTCCATGGAGATCATTTCCTAAAGGAAATTTCTGTCCTTTAACTCGCTTCTTGATCAGTAACTCATACTTCTTTTTTTTTTTCCACACGCACACACTGTATTTTATTTTTACAAGAGATAAATAAACTGACACCAAGCATTGTAAATGGATGACCACAATAAAAGCAACGATTGCAATTACCAAACACGAAACACACTCATACTATGTCATAATATTGACATTCAGTCCAGTAATCCTCCACTGTAACAGCTCCTTTACATTGCAGTGAAAATTGATTTGTATATTTTTTGCCTCTGAGTCCTTGTGGGATTTTTTTTTTTTTATTCAAACAGAAAGTCACAAAAATTAAAATCCTCAACAGTTTCCTCAGTCCCATGTAATTAATGTTTTTTATCTTGATCTTTTGTTACCACTTTTGTGAGTTCATCAGTTTTCCATTAGAGTTCTGAAAATGCTTATTCATTTAGTTCAGCAGTATAGTCAGTTACCAGAAACCTGTACTTGTCAGAGTCTTTTCCATGAATTCTTGAAGATGAAACCCTTTTATAGGAACATTTTTGTAAAAGCATCAGAGTACACCCAGAACTCTCTGTAAATGACAAAAGACTTAAAAATGACCACGGTGAAAGATTTGATGAAAGTTCATTATAATGCAGTTGACAAGGAAATTTAGTTATTTCTGGGCTTCCCTGGTGGCACAGTGGTTCAGAGTCCACCTGCCGATGCAGGGGACACGGGTTCGTGCCCTGGTCCGGGAAGATCCCACATGCCGCGGAGAGGCTGGGCCCGTGAGACATGGCTGCTGAGCCTGCATGTCCGGAGCCTGTGCTCCGCAACGGGAGAGGCCACAACAGTGAGAGGCCCGCGTACTAAATAAATAAATAAATAAATTTAGTTATTTCTGAGATATACATTTTAAAGTAATAACTAGAATTTTGACATAACATTATGCCGGAACATACAAGATTTTTCGAAATTTCATGTAATGTCTGAAACATTTATATTAACATATTTCCATACAAATAACACAAAGAAAGTTTACTATTAGTTGGGTTTTTTTTGTTTATTTTATACTGCAGGTTCTTATTAGTCATCAGTTTTATACACATCAGTGTATACATGTCAATCCCAATCGCCCAGTTCAGCACACCACCATCCCCACCCCACCGCGGTTTTCCCCCCTTGGTGTCCATACATTTGTTCTCTACATCTGTGTCTTAACTTCTGCCCTGTAAACCAGTTCATCTGGACGATTTTTCTAGGTGCCACATACATGCGTTAATATACAATATTTTTTTTTCTCTTTCTGACTTACTTCACTCTATATGACAGTCTCTAGATCCATCCACATCTCAACAAATGACTCAATTTCATTCCTTTTTATGGCGGAGTAATATTCCATTGTATATATGTACCACATCTTTATCCATTCATCTGTCGATAGGCATTTAGGTTGCTTCCGTGACCTGGCTATAGTAAATAGTGCTGCAATGAACATTGGGCTGCATGTGTCTTTTTGAATTATGGTTTTCTCTGGGTATATGACCAGTAGTGTGATTGCTGGATCATATGGTGATTCTATTTTTAGTTTTCTAAGGAACCTCCGTACTGTTCTCCACAGTGGCTATATCAATTTACATTCCCACCAACAGTGCAAGAGGGTTCCCTTTTCTCCACACCCTCTCCGGCATTTGTTGTTTGTAGATTTTCTGATGATGCCCATTCTAACTGGTGTGAGGTGATACCACATTGTAGTTTTGAGCTGCATTTCTCTAATAATTAGTGATGTTAAGCAGCTTTTCGTGTGCTTCTTGGCCATCTGTATGTCTTCCTTGGAGAAATGTCTAGTTAAGTCTTCTGCCCATTTTTGGATTGGGTTGTTTGTTTCTTCAGTATTGAGCTGCATGAGCTGTTTATATATTTTGGAGATTAACCCTTTGTCCGTTGATTCGTTTGCAAATATTTTCTCCCATTCTGAGGGTTGTCTTTTCGTCTTCTTTATGGTTTCCTTTGCTGTGCCAAAGCTTTGAAGTTTCATAAGGTCCCATTTGTTTGTTTTTGTTTTTATTTCCATTACTCTAGGAGGTGATCAGAAAAGATCTTGCTGTGATTTATGTCAAAGGCTGTTCTTCCTATGTTTTCCTATAAGCATTTTATAGTGTCCAGTCTTACATTTAGGTCTCAAATCCATTTTGAGGTTCTTTTTCTTGTGTGTGGTATTAGGGAGTGTTCGAATTTCACTCTTTTACATGTAGCTGTCCAGTTTTCCCAGAACCACTTATTGAAGAGACTGTCTTTTCTCCATTGTATATCTTTGCCTCCTTTGTCATAAATTAATTGACCATAGGTGCGTGGGTTTATCTCTGGGCTTTCTATCGTGTTCCATTGATCTATGTTTCTGTTTTTGTGTCAATACCATATTGTCTTGATTACTGTAGCTTGGTAGTATAGTCTGAGGTCAGGGAGTCTGATTCCTCCAGCTCCGTTTTTTTCCCTCAAGACTGCTTTGGCTATTCGGGGTCTTTTGTGTCTCCATACAAATTTTAAGATGATTTGTTCTAGTTCCGTAAAAAATGCTATTGGTAATTTGATAGGGATTGCATTGAAGCTGTAGATTGCTTTGGGTAGTATAGTAATCTTCACAATATTGATTCTCCCAATCCAAGAACATGGTATATCTCTCCATCTGTTTGTATCATCTTTAATTTCTTTCATCAGTGCCTTATAGTTTTCTGCATACAGGTCTTTTGTCTCCCTAGGTAGGTTTATTCCTAGGAATTTTATTCTTTTTGTTGCAATGGTAAATGGGAGTGTTTCCATAATTTCTCTCTCAGATTTTTTCATCATTAGTGTATAGGAATGCAAGAAATTTCTGTGCATTAATTTTGTATCCTGCAACTTTACCAGATCCATTGATTAGTTCTAGTAGTTTTCTCGTGGCATCTTTAGGATTCTCTATGTATAGTGTCATGTCATCTGCAAACAGGGCCAGTTGTACTTCTTTTCCAGTTTGTGTTCCTTTTATTTCTTTTTCTTCTCTGATTGCCGTGGCTAGGACTTCCAAAACTATGTTGAATAATAGCGGTGAGAGTGGACATCCTTGTCTCGTTCCTGATCTTAGAGGAAATGCTTTCAGTTTTTCACCATTGAGAATGATGTTTGCTGTAGGTTTGTCATATATGGCCTTTATTATGTTGAGGTAGTTTCCCTCTGTGCCCACTTTCTGGAGAGTTTTTATCATAAATGGGTGTTGAATTTTGTCAAAAGTTTTTTCTGCATTTATTGAGATGATCATATGGTTTCTGTTCTTCAATTTGTTAATATGGTGTATCACATTGATTGATTTATGTATATTGGAGAATCCTTGCATCCCTGGGGTAAATCCCACTTGATCGTGGTGTATGATCCTTTTAATGTGTTGTTGGATTCTGTTTGCTTGTACTTTGTTGAGGATTTTTGCATCTATATTCATCAGTGATATTTGTCTGTAATTTTCTTTTTTTGTAGTATCTTTGTCTGGTTTTGGTATCAGCGTGATGGTGGCTTCATAGAATGAGTTTGGGAGTGTTCCTTCCTCTGCAGTTTTTTGGAAGACTTTGAGAAGGATGGGTGTTAGCTCTTCTCTAATGTTTGATAGAATTCAGCTGTGAAGCCATCTGGTCCTGGACTTTTGTTTGTTGGAAGATTTTTAATCACAGTGTCAACTTCATTACTTGTGATTGGTCTGTTCATATTTTCTGTTTCTTCCTGGTTCTGTCTTGGAATGTTAAACCTTTCTAAGAATTTGTCCGTTTCTCCCCGGTTGTCCATTTTATTGGCATAGAGTTGCTTGTAGTAGTCTCTTAGGATGCTTTGTATTTCTGTGGTGTCTGTTGTAACTTCTCCTTTTTCATTTCTAATTTTATTGATTTGAGTCCTCTCCCTCTTTTTATTGATGAGTCTGGCTAATGGTTTATCAATTTTGTTTAACTTCTCAAAGAACCAGCTTTTAGTTTTATTCATCTTTGCTATTGTTTTTTGTTTCTGTTTCATTTATTTCTGTTTTGATCTTTATGATTCCTTCCCTCTGCTAACTTTGAGTTTTGTTTGTTCTTCTTTCTCTAGTTCCTTTAGGTGTAAGGTTAGATTGTTTACTTGAGATTTTACTTGTTTCTTGAGGTAGGATTGTATTGCTGTAAACTTCCCTCTTAGAACTGCTTTTGCTGCATCCCATAGGTTTTGGATCATCGTGTTTTCATTGTCATTTGTCTCTAGGTATTTTTTGATTTCTGTCTTTTTTTATGTCTTTGTAGGTCCTTTTCTTCTCTTGTGTTTCCCACTTAGAGAAGTTCCTTTAGATCTCTTGGTTATTTAGTAACGTATTGTTTAGCCTCCATGTGTTTGTGTTTTTTACGCTTTTTTCCCTGTAATTCATTTCGAATCTCATATCGTTGTGGTCAGAAAAGATGCTTGATATGATTTCAATTTTCTTAAATTTACTGAGGCTTGATTTGTGACCCAAGATGTGATCTATCCTGGAGAATATTCCGTGTACACTTGAGAAGAAAGTGTAATCTGCTGTTTTTGGATGGAATGTCCTATAAATACCAATTAAATCTATCTGGTCTATTGTGTCATTTAAAGCTTCTATTTCCTTATTTATCTTCATTTTGTATGATCTGTCCTTTGGTGTAAGTGAGGTGTTAAAGTCCCCTACTATTATTGTGTTCCTGTCGATTTCCTCTCTTATAGCTCTTAGCAGTTGCCTTATGTATTGAGGTGCTCCTATGTTGGGTGCATATATATTTACAATTGTTATATCTTCTTCTTGGATTGATCCCTTGATCATTATGTAGTGTCCTTCATTGTCTCTTGTAGCATTCTTTATTTCAAAGTCTATTTTATCTGATATTGATATGAGTACAGCGACTCCAGCTTTCTTTTGATTTCCATTTGCAGGGAATCTCTTCTTCCATCCCCTCACTTTCAGTGTGTATGTGTCCCTAGGTCTGAAGTGGGTCTCTTGTAGACAGCATATATCTGGGTCTTGTTTTTGTATCCATTCAGCAAGCCTGTGTCTTTTGGTTGGAGCATTTAATCCATTTACGTTTAAGGTAATTATCGACATGTATGTTCCTATTACCATTTCCTTAATTGTTTTGGGTATGTCTTTGTAGGTCCTTTTCTTCTCTTGTGTTTCCCACTTAGAGAAGTTCCTTTAGCATTTGTTGTAGAGCTGGTTTGGTGGTGCTGAATTCTCTCGACTGTTGCTTCTCTGTAGAGCTTTTGATTTCTCCATCAAATCTGAATGAGATCCTTGCTGGGTAGAGTAATCTTGGTTGTAGCTTCTTCTCTTTCATCGCTTTAAGTATACCATGCCACTCCCTTCTCGCTTGTAGAGTTTCTGCTGAGAAATCAGCTGTTAACCTTATGGGAGTTCCCTTGTATGTTATTTGTCGTTTTTCCCTTGTGGCTTTCAATAATTTTTCTTTGTCTTTAATTTTTGCCAATTTGATTACTATGTGTCTCTGCATGTTTCTCCTTGGGTTTATCCTGTCTGGGATTCTCTGTGCTTCCTGGACTTGCGTGGCTATTTCCTTTCCCATGTTAGGGATGTTTTCAACTATAATCTCTTCAAATATTTTCTCGTGTCCTTTTTGTCTCTCTTCTCCTTCTGGGACCCCTATAATGCGAATGTTGTTGCATTTAATGTTGTCCCAGAGGTCTTTTAGGCTGTCTTCATTTCTTTTCATTCTTTTTTCTTTAGTCTGTTCCTTAGCAGTGCATTACACCATTCTGTCTTCCAGGTCACTTATCCGTTCTTCTGCCTCAGTTATTCTGCTATTGATTCCTTCTGGTGTAGTTTTCATTTCAGTTATTGTTCATCTCTGTTTGTTTGTTTTTTAATTCTTCTAGGTCTTTGTTAAACATTTCTTGCATCTTCTCGATCTTTGCCTCTATTGTTTTTCCAAGGTCCTCGATCATCTTCACTATCATTATTCTGAATTCTTTTTCTGCAGTGTTGCTTATCTCCACTTCATTTAGTTGTTTTTCTGGGTTTTATCTTGGTCCTTCATCTGGTACATAGCCCTCTGCCTTTTCATCTTGTCTGTCTTTCTATTTATGTGGTTTTTGTTCCACAGGCTGCCGGATCAGTAGCTCATATTTCTAATTCAAGGTTTGTGAAAAATGTTGCTCAAAAATATAGGGACAGTATTAGTATGGTTACTATTACAGAATTGTCTTCAATCTTGAACAGACCTAGAATTTCATAGATTACAAGTTGAAAATTAGTGACCACCATTCACACAAACCTTTATTGAGTTTTAACTGTGCTAATTTTACATGTGCCTGGCCCTGGGGGGCTAATTGTATATGAGAAAGACAGGTTTGTCTAATATTGGGTTGGCCAAAAAATTCGTTTGGGTTTTTCCATGTTATGAAAAACCGAATCAATTTTTTGGCCAACCCAATATTTTAGAAGGTATAATGTACTAGAAGAGAGATGTATATAGAATGGGAGCAGAGAGACAGCAAATAATTTAGCTTTGGGAATTGAAGAAGCCTTCATAGAGAAGGTTGCATTTATTTTAGAGTCCTGAGAGATGAACAGGTATTTGCCAGGAGGGAATGGGGGAGATGAGAATGGGTGTCTAAAGGCAGGAAGGCAAGTACTATAAGTAGTGCTAGTAGGCATACCATCATGCTTATGTGTATCTGGAGCAGTGGTTTTCCAAAGAAAAATCTTTTTCAAAAGGAGACCATTCAGAATTCCACATGGAAAGAGAGAAAAGCAAAGCTGCCTTTCTGAAGCAGGGAGGACTGCCTGGAGTCATAGCTCTAGCTCAGTGCGCCACCCACGGTAGCAGTGGGGACACTTGGGAAGGAAGAAAAGCATGGCAGGAGACCATGTAGACCAGGCTTGGGGGCCAGAATTTGTCACTTTAGGTAGATTGGGCTTTGTCCTCTGAGGGCTTGAGAATTATCAAACATTTTTAAGCAAATGAATAGCATCAACTGTATTAGAAAGAGAGCCCTGGGCACTCTGTAAATGGGTCAACAAAGAGAGATCAGAGTAGATACCTGTTAATTGGGTATTCCAGGAGTCCAGATATTAAAGAAAGTGGTGGAACTAATTTGCATAGATCTGAGTTTTGATTTTGTCTCTTTCTCTGCCAAACTATATGACCTTTAATCACATAATCTTAGATTTAAAAGGGTCATTCCATGTGTACTAATTCAACTACCTTTCCAATTTAGATGTCCCTTTAACGATGCAACTAACAAGTGATTAGGCCATTATATGACTTAGAACATTTACATGACATGAAGCACACTGTATTGGGAAGAATCCCATTCTTTCTTGGTGGCCTTAATTGCATTTAAAACCAGAAAAACAAACAAACGAACAAAATCTGCCTTTAATTTCCAACTAGAGGAAATCTTCTGTTGAGGGATTTTACCAGACAGTCTTTGGATATTTATATACAGCCCTTAAGTTCTTACTCACCTTTTCTTCTCCAAGCAAATCATTCAGAGTCCATGGGACATAAATTTCAGACCAGTTGCTTTCTTGGTTGCCCTCTGTAGATGCTCTGTATTCTGTGAACTGTTAAAATATGGAATCCAGAGCTGAAATACATTCATCAGAGGGGAGTTGAGCAGTGTAGTATACAATGAATGGAGCTGATATCTCTCGATTTGGAAGTACTGCTTCTTAAAGAACCATATGATTGCAATCATATTTTAATAGCGGGGTCATACTGTGGCTCATAGGGAGCCTGTAGTCAACTCAGACCCTGTATCCTTTAGTTAGTCTATTAACCCATCCTGGCCTCAGGCCCTCTAGCTTGACAATAAAGGTCACACCTGCCTCCTGTTTATGGTAATTATGGATAATATGATGTTAAATTAAATTTATAGGCAATGTTGTACTTGAAATTCAAGGTGACCTCGTTGTTGTGCAGATGTAGTTTTAAGAAAGACAAAAGAACCATTGACAAGAAAGTAATCTGTATCAAAAGCATATTAAATGGCCTGGGGGGAAAAATGTGTTTCCTAGGATTTTGCATTCTGTGACCCTTCCTATTTCTGTTTTAGCAATAAAATATTTAGCCTGACTACTCTATAAATAGATTTTCAATTTATATTGAAAATATACAATTTGATGAGAGTGAAGATGATTTTCCAGAGAGGCTAAGTTAATTGGTTTGTATACTTCTGTCTTGTATGTGTCTCAGTTTTTCCCTTGGCTTCTAAGCCTTTGAGGCGAATGTTACTTCTTGGCTGACTTCAATAAAGGATTGACCAAGTCTCCTCTACATTTTCTGGCAGTGATGTTGCAGTAATCGGAATAAAATAAGGTCCTAAGGAGAATCTGGCTCAGACAATAGGAGTTACAGTGTAAAAACAAACACAGATCCTTACTACTAGCCCTTTACATGCTGGGAGCAGAGCACTAGTTGACAATCACATTCCAGTGCATTTTGTAAAACTGAGCAGTTTCCCTGCATGATTTAAACAAGATCTTCCCCCTTTTTATTATATTGGTGGCATCCATGAGCTTTTAGAAGGTTTGTTGTGTTCTTTACAGGTAGTCTACAGAGTTACTGAACATCATTATAACCCTGAAACTTTGTTGGAAGTGCTGGTAAACTGGCTCTGAGGATTTAAAAAAAACGTTGCCGAAACAGTCACCAGTTCTGCTGTGATCAGTCTTACTCAAATACTGTTTCTTGTAACTTGTTCATACTTTGTGGGAACAACAGACATAGAATCCAAGCTTTTAGCTTCAATTTTTTTCATTATAAAACTAAGAAAAATATGAATCGCTGACAAAAAGTATAAGTACTCTGAAAATTATAGCTGTATTGTCAAGATCTTATTGTCACTGTTATGTTCATAGACCTGCTATTTGATTTTCTCATCTCACTAGAACTTTAGGTGTCTTTCATCTCTTTAAGTATGAACTTTCTTTCATTAAGAGAGAGACAAAGTGTATTACTGATATGCCCTTGGCCACTTTTAAAACATGATTAGCATCTGCATAATGCCATTAGCCAGGAAAAATGTACCTTTGGTGCCAGACAAGTCTAAATAAGATTTTAATGCATGATGAAATTTAAAGATAAGAAATATTGAAAAATAAAATTTTAAGTTTTGTCAAAGCTCTTCTGTGAATCACAGGAGAATAAATACAAAGAGGACTAAAGCTGATATTTGATCAATGAGTTGAACATCCACTTTAAATGATCTGTATTTCTTGTTTGAACTTGGAATAAATGGGATACAGTTTCAACCATATAATCCTATAATTTTTCATGCATAGTTCGTCATGGTTTCCTCTCCAGTGGGAAGTAGCCTTGTGAATATTAAAATGTAAAAGTTAGAAAATATATTTTAAGTGAATTTCTATCCATTTCAATTGTATTTACTTATTTATTTACCTCTGAAAGAATTTAACAGTTCTTCTAAAGTGATCCTATCCTTTTTTTCACACATCAGTTTATATTATGTTCAATAGAAACCTCCTATACAAGAGTTGAGTAATGGAAATATAGCATGCATAAGACTAAATACATTGTCTTGCAGGATGTGTATAAGCTCTTATACACTTTCTGTTTTTCTCTACTGTGGTTTCAATTTTCTTTTTTTTTCCTCTTCTTAGTCTGGTCTTTAATCTACTAATCTTTCTGGGCTTTCTTCCCTGCTCAAAAGCCTGAACCCCTAGAGACTAGGACTGTCTTACTCTCTCCATCATATATCACAGGATACAATAAATGTTGGGTGTGTTTGTTTAGGTAGGTGGATGCCTGGTGGGTGGGTACAAGAACTGGGGGATGAGTAGGTGGGCAGATAAGTGCGTGCATGAAAGGGTAGAAGAGCCGTACTGTTCCCTACCACCAAAATTGCTGGAATCCCAGAGACTTAATGATTGGTCTGTAATCTCTGGCAATTTTGGAACTTCAGGGCAGCCTCAAAGAAGTTTATTGCATTTTAAAGTATGCTTTGAGACTACAAGGCATGGGTGAAGAATTCTGAGTATCTAATGTCTTATTTTGTTTTGTTTTTGTTTTTTTTGCGATACGCGGGCCTCTCACTGTTGTGGCCTCTCCCGTTGCGGAGCACGGGCTCCGGACGCGCAGGCCCAGCGGCCATGGCTCACGGGCCCAGCCGCTCCGCGGCATGTGGGATCTTCCCAGACCGGGGCACGAACCCGTGTCCCCTGCATCGGCAGGCGGACTCTCAACCACTGCGCCACCAGGGAAGCCCTCTAATGTCTTAAAAGAAATTATAAAAGGCTTAGACTGTTAATTTCATGTCAGTAGAGCATCTTTGACTTTCCCCAAATGAATTTATAATTTAGAAATGGGGAGTGACTTTATGGCAATGATATGATTTCTCCAGAGATAACGAACATCTCAGTATCTGATTGTCCTCATTGAACATCTGTTGATGTGATTTATATGATTTTTTAAATAAATAAGACCCATCTATTTTGTTTAATAAAAGTGATAATTATAAATACTGGTTTATCACTAATCTCACTTGTAAATTCATGGAGTGAAACAGAAAAATATGGAAGTCTTGTTTATGTAATTTCAACTTTGGTTTACTCCACTGTTTAAGAATTCATTTGCCTGTAAGTATTTTGTTTGTTTTTTTCCAGTGACTTTATACTGCTGTTTTTGGGGGGGTTTTTTGCGGTACGCGGGCCTCTCCGTGTTGCGGCCTCTCCCGTTGCGGAGCACAGGCTCCGGACGCGCAGGCTCAGCGGCCATGGCTCACGGGCCCAGCCACTCCGCGGCACGTGGGATCTTCCCGGACCGGGGCACGAACCCGTGCCCCCTGCATCGGCAGGCGGACTCTCAACCACTGCGCCACCAGGGAAGCCCATATACTGCTTTTTACTTGAATTTTGATGGACCCTTGGTGAACCTGGTAGTACTTCTGTTAGGGATATTATGTATGTTTTAACAGTTTGTTATAATCAGGTAAACTTCAGTTCAGCTTAAGACATTTGAGTTGTCAATTTGGAAATCCTTTGCCAAGCCCTCACAAGAGTATTGACAAAGATACACTTTAAAATAAATCTCTTATATTTTGTCTAAACTACTAAGTACTAACCACATCTGTTCTGCACAGAATCAGATTAGGCCAGGAGAGTCTTATGTCTTCATTATGCCATTACTGCAGTGCATGGTGTTTGGATAAAATATAATTTCCTGGTATCTCTAAGCAGGGTATCAGTAAGCAAAAATTTTTTAGGAATGATAGCAACTTCATTACATTCACATGAGAGCCTCATACATGCTCTTGCCAAAATACTCATTGCTATAATCAGCCATAAAATTGCTGGGTATTAAAATTACACAGATACTACATATCCAGTTGGCTACTAAAGTATGATTGATTTGCATTTCTAGATATTGATTAAACAATTAAAATAGATTATTAAATAAAAATTTTTTTCTGAGGTATGTAACTGTTTGAGGGTTAGGTTAGATGTTTACTCCCTTGATGAAAGGCCTGTAATATTTGCGATATTTGGAAAGCCTCACATAAAAAATATTTGTGTTATTGCCAAAAAGCAATGGGAATAAATGATAGGTTTATTTTAGTTTGTCAGCATGCCATTATATCCCCTTGAGTTGCAAATATAATAACTTTGAGACTATAACAATTCTGATGAAATGGAGGTAAATACTGATGAGTATTTCAAGTGACCATCATCTATTTTCAAGTGTACTTCAGCATCTCAGTATTAAATACCACAGTTGTCCTTAAGTTGACAATGGTTGCCAAGATGCCTGGGTCAAGTATGCTGAAATCTTTTAAATATATTGTAGAGCATATATTATTTTTTCTTGACAGGTGGAAACCTAATGGTAATTAGAATGGAGGCATTAGACATTGCACAGATTATCTCTAGCTTTGCCTTTTCAGTTCAGTGATTAGTTTTCAGTATCCAGGGTGAGATCAACTTAATGTATGTGAATAAAGAAACAGGTTATTACTCTCTACATTTCAGTTGTGCAGGTATTTACTACATTTCCCATATTGGTCATCATTCTTCACAAAAAAATATGTAAACTTTTTCTTTGTTTTGGGAGATATTTCTAAGTTCAGTATATTCTTAATAGAAGAATGAAAAGTAGAAAGTATAAGGACAAAACATTTCTTTGAGACTTAATAACGGTGTACTTTAAAAATAAGTTTATTAAGTTTTTGAAGTGATTGAGAAGTATGCATTTAGTACTTGGAGAGAGTACTTTATTTGTAGTTGAAAAAGAATGTGTCTTATTTCAAGGATAAAAACTTTAAATATTGTGTTCGTATTTCTTTTTATATTGTTTAGTGGACACAAGGTCATTTAAGGTATTAGAATTTGAGTAACTTAAAAGTAGACCAGGGCTTCCCTGGTGGCGCAGTGGTTGAGCGTCCCCCTGCCGATGCAGGGGACACAGGTTCATGCCCCGGTCCGGGAAGATCCCACATGTCGTGGAGCGGCTAGGACCATGAGCCATGGCCACTGAGCCTGCGCGTCCAGAGCCTGTGCTCCGCAACGGGAGAGGCCACAACAGTGAGAGGCCCACGTACCACCAAAAAAAAAAAAAAAGTAGACCATTTTCTGGCAAATGAAAAGTTACTTATAGGACATTTACATTCCTTCCAGTTTTACTTCCAGTTTTAATTTTAAGAAGCAAAACAAGAAAATATATTCTTGCTTATAGATGATGACTCCTTTGTATAAATTTCCATTTAAAAGGAGAACCATCACTTTTGAAGCTTGTGTCTTGGAATCTACTGGGATGTGCTGTAATTATCTTTAAAACTCCACCTAAAGTCATTTTTGATATGTTAACTGCTATATGAAATGAAACACTAAGTCCATTTAATTTTGGAATTCAGATTTGTCTTGGCAAAATGCCCATTACATTTTTCAGACTATTTAAAACTTAGTAATAAATTCTGATTCTGAAATAACTGTGTTTTTATTAGCCTGAAAATAGAACTCCTTTCCCAACTCTTTTACCCATCTGCCACGTTAATCATACAATTTTAACAGGTGCTTTTCACTTAGCTTACACAAAGTATAGATTTGAAGGAAAATAGAATCCTAGTCTTAGGTGCACCCTCAGAGTTCTTCTATATCTGGGTAAACAGTGAAAAAAATGAGGTGTCTGCATCAGCCAGCATTGGAATACGTGGAAATGTGGCATTAGAAACTGGACTGTGTCTTCTAAGGTTTTGGTTTTTTTAAAAATAAAAAGTATTCTGACACTATGACTAGTGCTGTACGTAAGACTATAAAGTGATTTATTGACTGAATTTTAATTGAAATTTTGAAAATGTTGCAAATAATGTACAGTCACTTTAAAACATGTAATTAACACAAGGCATATTTCATTTGGGGTTTTTAAAATTTTATTTATTTTAATTTATTTTATTTTTGGCTGCATTGGGTCTTTGTTGCCGTGCCCAGGCTTTCTCTAGTTGCAGCGAGCAGGGGCTACTCTTCGTTGCAGTGCTGGGCTTCTCATTGCAGTGGCTTCTCTTGTTGCGGAGCACAGGCTCTAGGCATGTGGGCTTCGGTAGTTGTGGCTCGTGGGCTCTCGAGCGCAGGCTCGGTAGTTGTGGTGCACAGGCTTAGTTGCTCTGCGGCATGTGGGTTCTTCCCGAGCCAGGGCTCGAACCCATGTCCCCTGCGTTGGCAGGCAGATTCTTAACCACTGCACTGCCAGGGAAGTCCCAGCATATTCCACTTTGAATAATTGGATGGCTTTCTTTGATTCCCAGAACTCTTTCTTATACCTAATCAGTATTGCTTTTATTTTTCCCTCTGTATAGGTAAGTGGGAGAGACTTCAGTTAATTTTTTTCAAGTAATTTTTCTTAAATCAATATTTAGTGGATTTATATTTTTTTCTTAAATATTCAAATCATATTGACAGAGAAAATATTTATGACTTCCCTAAAACAAAAATTTGTCAGAAATAGACATTCATCTCTCAAATATTTAAAAGTGTGCTATATCATTCCATTGTCTTTAGATATTTATTAAAGATCGTGCAATTTACTAATGATGTGCTAGGTCCTGGATATTCGTTTGTTTAGAAGACGAAGCAAATTTCATTTGACTCACATTGATTTGGAGAAAATTAGGTATATACTCTTCAGAACAGTCATGTTTTCCCTTCTGTTACATTTCTGATGACCAAATATATCTTAGTTATATTTAATGAATTTTGCTATTGCCTAAGGAAACCTACTATAAGGATATGTAATTCATTCTAAAATAATCAAGGACTTTTGTAATTAATTTTAAAATAAAATGAATCATCTTTTGGCTTACATGTTATCCATTAATCCTGTATGGGAATTTGATTACTGTGTCTGTACAGTTTTTCCTCCAGACAGTTTCTTTATTTGATAGCATAACTACTCATCTGGGATTGAATTTTTAATGTTTTACCATCACAAGTTTAACAAAACTGTGAACTGATTTTATAAAGCTATCAAAAGGGCTTGCTTATAACTGAGGAGTGTGTGATTCATTATGTCTCAGAACTTGAAATATTTTTTAAAATTAAATAACTGACAGGGTTTGTTTTTTTTTTTTAAATAACTTAACCTGTTCATTTGGTATACGTATCTACCTATGTTCTCAGGCTAAAAGCTGTTTTCTTTGAGGAATGCATGTGTTTTGACTTGTTAGAATTTCAGTGTTTAGATTAAATCATTCAAAAAGTATATTTTTTTTGAGTTGATTTTTATAAAGTTGTGTCTTTTCAGACCCATCAAATTAGGTTTTACTTTAGAAATTTGTTATGCTGGCCTACAGCATGCTGACATCCTTTTATTTTCACAGATCACTTTTATTCGTGGTGGTAGAAGGGAGTAACACTAAATAGTTCCGTATTTGTTCTCTCCTGGTCTGTTGTCAAAATGAAGGTTCATGTAGTCAAGGTAGAGAGGTTAAGAGCATGAACGTCCTTAGCCTGGTATTATTTTTGTAACCTATTAATTTATTTTAGCAAGAGCTATACAGGCAGTTCTGATAGCATTGATTTATCTTTGTCACACTCATCCTAGGCGTCAAATTAATCCCCAGTGAAATAAGTTAACCCTCCAATTTCAGTGAAAGCAACTGGGACATCTTTGTAATGAATAAAACCCTGATTCTACCTTCCCTCTTATGAAATGCTCTGGGATAGCAATGGCGAGACAACCTAAGACAGGCTGCAAAGCTGCTATTTCTCAGTAGAACTAGAATAATATCTTAATTAAGATGCTGTTCTAGCCACATGGCACAGGGATACCGGCTTGGTGCTTTGTGACTGCCTGGAAGGGTAGGATAGGGAGGGTGGGAGGGAGGGAGACGCAAGAGGGAAGAGATATGGGAACATATGTATATGTATAACTGATTCACTCTTGTTATAAAGCAGAAACTAACACACCATTGTAAAGCAATTATACCCCAATAAAGATGTTAAAAAAAATTAAGATGCTGTTCTAAACTCTTATTTCTAAAGTATTTTCATAATGAAATATTCAACAACTCTTAATAGAATTTCAATGCAACTGTTTTGTTCAGTTGTTAAGCACGTACTTTCTGAGCGCCATTGGTACAATCGCTTGCCTGACAAAGCTATAGACTCCAACTTCCACATTTGTAAAAATCACATGCATGTGTGCACATGTACAGACACCTCTACCTGAATCCAAATCAGGCTATCAAATAAAACATTAACGAAAAGTTTCAATTCAATCTGGCTAGTCAACCCAGTGAAATAGAATGCAGTTTAAAAAGAAAAAGGGTTGAAGATACTGACCATCCAGAAAATGTCAGGAACCACAAGTTCAAGTTTACTTCTAGTTTACTTTACAAGTCAGGAATTTGAATAGCTTGTCATATATGATTAAAGTAATAACAAATATTCATATTCCTTAAGTTTAATTTTTGTGCAACATTAATTATTCCCAAACTTAAGCAGTTTCTTTTATCCTATCCTCTTATTTGCATTGTTAGAAACTTTTTGTTAGCAGTTATTTTTCTTTTTTACTTTTTCTAATTGTCACTGTACTAGGTGCTTAGTATGCCCTCAGTATAGATGTACAAAAAGAAACAAGGAATAAACAAATGTTTCAAAAGACCTAAGAAACATTTAAAAGCTAGGAAAGCGTCTTTTAAATTCCTCACATTCTGAGGATAAAGCCTTCATGCATTCAATCCCCAGCCTTGATAGAGAAGTAGTGGATTCTCGAGTTTATCTGTTCATATAGTCGGTATGATATGGAAAATGTCTTGTTAACAAGTAGAAAGACCTCTCTGCCTCAGTAATGCCAATCGTGTATTATATAACCATACCTGATAAATTATTGGGACTTTGATGCATGTATTTTCCTTCGAAGTTGGGTGTCTCACAGATTTTCCAAGCTTCTTTTTCCCTTCCAATGTGGCTAGCCCAAGCTTGGCCATTGGTATTGCAAATCAAGTGTGTGTGTGTGTGTGTGTGTGTGTGTGTGTGTGTGTGTGTGTGTGTATTGTGGGTAAGGGTCAGGGGGATGTCTAAGTAATGGGAAAAATGCATATAGTTTTTGCATTTTGCAAAATCTGAAGGGAAAGACTTTTTTCTTAGACAGCTATGAAAACGTGAGCATGTCAGTCACTGTTTCCATGAATGGTCATATATTTTGGAATTTGGTTTGTGAAGGAATGGAGCATTCAGATGGGTTTGTTTGGGTTTTTTTAACATCTTTTTTGGAGTATAATTGCTCCAAGAAAGCAAATCAGCCATACATATACATATATCCCCATATCTCCTCCCTCTTGCGTCTCCCTCCCATCCTCCCTATCCCACCGCTCTAGGTGGTCACAAAGCACCGAGCTGATCTCCCTGTGCTTCCCACTCAGATGGGTTTTTAAATGATGTAGCTCTGAATAAACTTTCTGTAAAATAACTTTCTTTCTTGAATGAACAATTTTACCAAGGCAACAAGTCACATGGTATGTTCTCCCAGAACATTGCCTCTAGAGCTTGGCAAATGTTATCTAGGATAGAAGGACAATCCTCTTTCTCACAAATGCCATGTGTTCTGTCTTTAATGTTTCTGCCCAAGATAAAGCTTAAATGTTTTCTGTAAGACCTCTTCCCATCATGAAATAGAAAGTCGTCTATTCATCTACTTTGAATGAGTGGCCAGGATGACATTTGAGCTGGCAAATGCTTTAATGGTGTGAGCATGGGGTTATCTCTCCCAAGTGGTGCATAAGAGTCACTCACAGACATTAATTTTAGTCTAGATAGTCTTAAATGTCCATTTCAATAAGTGGCTCATGATTATTGGAAAATTCTTTTTGTGTCAAAAATAAAGTTTTAACCTTTGTTAGCATAAGACTGACCATGTCTCCCTACCATGGTCCCAAGCTCTGGGGACTGATTCCACACCCCTTGTTTCAGGGAGTTCATCTCATCACACACCATGTGTCATGGTAGCTTCCACAAATGTAGATTTAAGCTGTCTCTCTGTATCCGCTATTTGCATTCAGCTTAGTTTCCAGGTGGCTCCTCTTTTATGTCATACTGTTCTTAAATTTAACATGTCCCGAATCATCCTAATCATTTTAACTTATGATTACTTCCCAGTTTTTCCATTACCTTGAATGGCACTTTCAACCACTTAAAGTGGTTCAAATATTAGAATTGATTTTACCCCTATTTTAGTGTTCCTTACCTTTAGCCAGGTAGGAGATTATCTTTCTACTTATAATTCTTGGCTTGAAAGCATGTTACATCCCTGCTTAAGTCCGTCTCAAGCCTTACCGTCATCCTGAGAGTCAAATCCAAACCCTTTACTGTGTCCTGTAAGGTTTTATATAATCTCACAACTGCTGTCTGTCTACCTTTTTTCCTGTCACACTGGTTCCCTCTCTGTTCTTCACAGAAATCAAGTTCATTGCTGCCTCAGGACCTTTGGACTTGCTGATAGTTTTTGGAATTGTCTTTCCTCAGATGTGTGTGTGTCTGGCTTCACCTCTCAGGTAGCTTCCTCACATGTACCAGTCCATCCCTATCACATCATTCTGTTGTAACGATTTCAAGATTTAAAAGACTATTCTTTATTCTGAGCTTGTCTTCTCCCAAAGTTTTTGTTAATGGCCTTTCTCTGATAATAGTACTATGTGATAATACAGTGTATCTCTGGGACAGTCCCCAACCTTTTACTTTACTTTTAAAAATGTTACTCCTCTCACTAAAAACACTGTGTTGAGGCCCTGCTATATCCCTGCCTCTTTGGCTTTCCTTGCTGCATAGAAGTGGTTTTCTAGTTATGTTCTTCATTTTCCAAAACCTATTTAATTGGATTATACTGGTATCATTTCACTGAATTGTGCTATAAAAATCTTGTGTACATGTGTGTTTATTACATAAGTTTGATGTGCTTTATCTGTCAGCTTGTGTTTCTGGAGGATGGGGGCTCTCAGTACTTCCAAACTGAGATGGTTAGCTCTTTGAGAGCTGGAGTGTGACTCCTCTTTAGCGTGGTTCTCTAGGTATAGTGGTGGTGGTAACTATTTTTATAAATTAACTATTTTCCAGGCCTTGTGCCAGGCTCTTAACAAACGTGACCTCATTTAATCCTGACAACCCAATGAACTAGTTATTATTATTACCCCCATTTTATATCTGAGAAAATTCCTTAAGGAAGTTGCCCAAGGTTATACAGCAAGCAAGAGACAAAGCCAGGATTTGAACCCAGATGATCTGGCTTGAGTACCTCCATCCTAAAACAACTATTTGATGCAGCCTACTCCATGCCCTATAAATTCTTAGTAATTCTCACTGACTAAGTGTATCCAGAGAGAGACATCCAGTCTACTCTTTGCTTTCAGAGGACTGAGTGCTAGTTAAGTGTTGAGGAGATCAAATATTAAAAATCAGTTTGGGGCTTCCCTGGTGGCGCAGTGGTTGAGAGTCCGCCTGCCGATGCAGGGGACACGGGTTTGTGCCCTGGTCCGGGGGGATCCCACATGCCGCGGAGCAGCTGGGCCCGTGGGCCATGGCCGCTGAGCCTGCGCGTCCGGAGCCTGTGCTCCGCAACGGGAGAGGCCACAACAGTGAGAGGCCCACATAAAGCAAAAAAAAAAAACAAAAACAAAAAAATCGGTTTGATATGTTGGTGAAAATCTAAAGAAAAAACGAACAGTTTATTAGGAACTTGGAAAATATTGATGCATTTAATTTTTATTTATTTATTTAATTCACTAAGAAGAAGAGGCCCCTCAACCTAGTCTACTCTCATGAGGGTGGGTTGAAGAGGTAAATCCTGAATGGAAAAAGAGAAACATGCCCCAATAAGTGAAAGAGCTTTTGAGACACCGGAGTTATTATGGGACTGAGTATTAGGAAAGGACTATGAAATTATAATATATGTGTCTATAAGGTATATTGCAAATAATTTAATTTTTGACTGAGAGCAGTTATGAAATTTGGAATGATTCATCATCATTTATATAAATTAATACTGCTCCTCCAGAATAGATATACTGGTCATTATTAACTGGTTGACACTGGAATAAGTATATTTTAAATATACTTATTAATGATGACTACTTCTCTTCTCAAAATGTTCAGTCCAATGTGCAGGGGATGGTTTGTTCTTATTGGATCTAAGGAGCCAGTCTTTAGTGCTTTGATTAAGAAATAGGTCATGTAGGACTTGCCTGGTGGCTCAATGGTTACGAATCTGCCTGCCAATGCAGGGGACATGGGTTCGGGCCCTGGTCCGGGAAGATCCCACATGCTGCGGAGCAACTAAGCCCATGCGCCACAACTACTGAGCCTGCGCTCTAGAGCCCGCGAGCCACAACTACTGAGCCCACGTGCTGCAACTACTGAAGACCTCGCGCCTAGAGCCTGTGCTCCGCAACAAGGGAAGCCACCCCAATGAGAAGCCCGCGCACCGCAACGAAGAGTAGCCCTCACTCACCACAACTGGAGAAAGCCTGTGTGCAGCAATAAAGACCCAGTGCAGCCAAAAATTTTTAAGGAAGAAAGAAAAAGGTCATGTAGAATATTGAGGAGGGAAGGAGGAAAAGAAAACCTCCCCCTTCTGCTGCAGATGGCCAGGTTAGGTGTGGTAGCTGGTATAAGTGTAGATCAAAATGGTGAAAGTAAAAACGAAACAAAATTAATGTCATGCAACCAGATGCCAGGCCATGCTTTCGTAATTAACAGTATTTTACAGTTTTATAATTTAAAATTCTAGTTTAGCATTTCATTTTTCTACTATTCAATAAATAGTGAATTTAGACTTGTTGGTATTCACAGTAGACCTCTCTTAATTAATTCCCCTTTGGCAAATACCATATTCTGCAGTTTAGTTAACTGTGCTGACCTCAAAGCCTCAGGGATTACACCTGAATTTCATTAGGGAAGTTTAAGTAATTAATATATGAAGGAATCTCACCATTCATAGTTGCCTTCAACTGGTTAAGACAAGATGAGATGCAGTTTTGTCAAAAACTTTCTAGAACCACAGCTTTATTGCTTTTTTTTTTTCTGGCAAGGTACTTGATCATATTGACTTTCAACACAGTCCTGCTGTCTATAAATACCGGGTGACTCGTTTTCTTCTTCCATTCTCTCTTGTTCACAGTTTAGAGTGCTATAAGCCAGAGGCACTCAAGTGACATTTTTTAAACACCCCAAACCCACTCATTTGAAATGAGTTGTAAGGGAGGAATAATAACAATACATTTTAGTTAGTCACAAATGAGGTCATCTTCTAGACCCAGAAAAAAACCCCTTAAGCTTAGTATCATTTCTATGGCTTGCAAGGCTATGGTTCGTATTGTCTTAAGAAGAGAACTTTGCATCCAGTGGTAAGAAAAATCTATCAGTAGGAACCATAGAAGATTCTTTATGGTAACCTTCTGGTAACTTAGTTCACATGTTTGTCACAACCCTCAAATGCCCCATCCTTTCTCCTAAAATGGCTTATTCATTGGTGTCTCTCTTGTTGTTCTTTAGGGATAGGTGCTATTCCAAAAAGAATGGCATAATGACGGAGGCAACACTTGTGTGGTGATGGTAGGTCTCAGCTGTACTCTTGTCTTGCAGTCCCACTTAGCCTCTGTAAGGGAATCAGAAAGTTTACCCATAGAACTGCAAGAAAATTTCCTTTTGCCCTCCTGAATGTCAGATTCAAAATTATAAAGTGAAAGTTTTACTGTTGTGTTGTGACATCATTTATTAGGTTCACTTTGATTTTTTGTATCTGCTGAATATGACCTTTTGCATTTAAGTACTCTGAAATTATTTACTGAGCACTTACTATGTGCCAAGCAATTTGGAACAAAGTTGTAAAATCTAAAAATTCAGCATAACTCTGGGACTAATAAAAATTATATGGTGATTATTTAACGTAGGAAATTATGCTAAATGGCTATAACCCTGGTACTGAAAATCTGTTTGAGTTTTCTTTGTTTTTGGAAATTATCCCATCCAGCCCTCTGCTTCTTGGTAGATGTTAAGATATCGTAGGAAGATGATATTTCTAATATTCCTACCAAAGAGGGATGTTAAGGACTAATAAGACCTATAGTCTGAGAAACTCTATAAATGTTTCTAAGAAAAAGTGCCAAGAAGATTTACACTATCCTGGTTTTTATGGCAAGTAAAATATTCCCAGAAATTAATTACTCTTGTAAGATGACACCAGTTACCTTAAAACATTCAGAATTTCATCCTTGTCAGTTTATCCTTGGGAAATAGCTTTCTCACTGATGTGATCAGATTTTGTAATTATCAAAACAAAAAGAAAACCTACCTGTAGTGTAGGATCTTTCACATGAAAACAAGGAAAGAGAAGTGATTATCACTCACGTTGCTTTTATTCAGAAAGAACCACGTGTTATGGTGCATGACATTTTACAGTTTTGAACTCCTTGTTCATGAAAATGTGATCATGATATATTAGAAATTTGCCTCAGGTTCTATATCAGTTTAACATCTTCTGTTCAAGGTTCCAATTAATTTTAAGAAATTGAATTAAATTCTGTTTCCTCACAGAATCTCCTTCTTCATAAGCCACGGTATAAGGTTTGCTGTACTTGGCATGCGGAATGCTTTCAGTACATGACTGTTGTTTGCTTTTTTTTTCCCTCCCTTTGTCTCTCTATAATCATATCCTATCTGTGTGTTCAGCTAGCAGATATAAGAAAACTCAGGTGAAGGTGAACTGAAGTTTTCAGCTGCGACTCTCACGTTCCATTCGCTTCACAAAGAAAGGATTGTTCCATCCATCCAAGGACCGCTTCCGTTTAGTGGCAGGAAAGTACTATCATGTTGTTCTGTAGATACCAAATCAGCCTGGGATTTAGCCCTTCTTTCCCTTTATCTTTATTGGTTTTAGGTTAAAACAAAAAGAAACAAAAAATTTGTTTGAGAAGAATATGTGCACATAGCATAAACACACATGCCACAAATACGCATATATAAACTACCTTTTTCATTTTTTATTAATCACTTTATGTTGATCCCTTTATGAAATGTTGGTTCATTTATCAATTTATTTAGTAAATACATATAAAAACAGATTTCCCTTCTTAAATGTCCTTTTTAAAAGGTTCTGGGTTTAATGTTACACTCTATTCTCCGAGTATTTATATTCACTATAGATATACATATGTATGTGTTTGTATTTTTTCTTGATACCACAAACTCTTAATCCAGATTATTGAGTAGTGGAATGTTATTTTTAGCTGTTCTAGTTAAATATGAGTAACTAGGGAATTCCCTGGTGGGCTAGTGGTTAGTATTCTGGGCTTTCACTACCGTGGCCCGGGTTCAATCCCTGGTCAGGGAACTGAGATCCCACAGGCCACGTGTTGCAGCCAAAAAGTAATAATAATAAATAGATAAATAAATATGAGTAGCTATATGTTGTTTAGATATAGGGAAATAGAGTTACATATTTCAATGAACATAAATACATCCTTCTTGAATATTTGCAAAGTAACTTGTAGGTTTGCTTAGGAATCCCCATTATACCCATTATTTTATTCTTGGAAACGTAATAATTATGTGAATTAATACCACACTGATCATAAAGTGACAAGTGTAATTATAACAGCTTTAATTTTTAAAATTATCATTTTAATATGTCACAGAATTTGAAGTGTTGTGGGTAATTCTGACTTTACAGTACATGTTAGTCATGCATTAGTTTCTCTTCGTATATCTAAAAAGGTACCATGACCTTCATTTATCTTGATATTACATATTTTCCACTGATTTGTTACACATTGGCCATTGATTTTTATTTCGAAATAATTCTAGATTCACAGGAAGTTACAGAAATAGTGCAAAGAGGTCCTATGTACCCTTCACCCAGTTTCCCCAGATGGTTACATTTCATAAAATTATAGTACAATATCAAAACCAGAAAATTGACATTGATAGTCTATGTGTATGTATTTCTATGTCTTTTTTTTTTTTGGAACTGGTGTAGACTTGTGTAACTCCCACTTAAATCAAGATCCAGATCTATTCTATCACCACAGAGATCTCCCTCGTGTTGCCCCTATTGGGGGCATAGATCACCCTCTGTTTCCCAGCATTGATATGTTATGCTTAAGTCTGCCATTTTATATTTTGTTTTCTATATTATCCCTCCGCTTATGTTTCACTGCTTCGTTTTTGCCGCCTTCCTGTGGGATACTTGAACATTGCTTACAATTCCATTTTTATTTCTCTGTAGCGTTGTTTATCTATTTGTATAGCTTTTTTAGTGGTTCACAGTCTACTGGTGTCAACATTTTACTAATTTAAGTGAAGTATAGAAACTATCTCCCTGTATGTCCCTTTACCCTACCCATTTGTAATATAACCGTCTTAAATATTTCTTCTATTTTTCAGGCTTATTTCTTTCTGTTGTTCAGACTGGGTAATTCCTATTGTTCCGTCTTTAGATTCTCTTTGTTTTCTCTCATCTGAGAATGTCTTGATTTCCCCTTCATTTCTGAAGGATATTTTTGCTAGATTACAGGATTCTAGCTTAACAGATCTTTCCTTTCAAGGCTTGAAAGTGCTATACCACTTCCTTTTAGCCTCCATGGTTTTTAATGAGAAATCTGCTGCCATTTATTTGTTCCCCTCCTTTAGTTAAGGTCTCATTTCTCTTGCTACTTGAAAACTTTGTTTTTCCGAAGTTTGAATATGATGTGTCTTGGCATGGATTTCTTTGGGTATATCAAATGTTTGGGGTTCTCTCAGCTTCTTAAATCTGTAGGTTTATGTCTTTTGCCAAACTTAGGAAATTTTCAGACATTATTCTTAGAAAAAAAAAATTTCAGCCCCCTCCACTTTCTCTTCTTTTTCTTCTGAAACACCAGCGATAGTAACACCTGTTACTGTCCCACAGGTTCCTGAGTCTTTGTTCATTCTTTTCAGCCTGTGTTCACTTCGTTTTTCAGATTGGGAATTTCTGTTGTTCTGTCTTTGAGTTTACTGATTCTTTCCTCTGTTCTCCCCATCCTGCCATTGAGTCTACTTGCTGTGTTTTGTTGTTGTTGTAGTTATTGTAATTTTTAGTTCTAAAATTTATGTTTGGTTCTTCTGTCTTCTACTTGCTGATATTTTCTATTGTTTCATTAGTTTCAAGTGTCTTTGTAATTGTTCATTAGTTCATTTTTATGGTGGCTGATTTAAAATCCTTGTCAGATGATTCTAACATCTGTGCCATCTTGGTCTTAATGACTTTTTTTTTTTTTTTTTTTTGGCTGCGTTGGGTCTTCATTGCTGCGCACGGGCTATCTCTAGTTGCTGTGAGCGGGGGCTACTCTTCATTGTGGTGCATGGGCTTCTCACTGCGGTGACTTCTCTTGTTGAGGAGCATGGGCTCTAGGCTCGCGGGCTTCAGTAGTTATGGCACACAGGCTCAGTAGTTGTGGCTCACGGGCTTAGTTGGGATCAAACCTGTGTCCCCTGCATTGGCAGGCGGATTCTTAACCACTGCAGTACCAGGGAAGCCCTTAATGACTCTTGATTGTCTTTTCTTATTCAAGTTGAGATTTTCTTTGATTTTCTTTGACAAGTGATTTTCTTTGAATCTTTGACCCTTT
The DNA here is from genome assembly GCF_000442215.2 of Lipotes vexillifer. NCBI lineage: Eukaryota > Metazoa > Chordata > Mammalia > Artiodactyla > Lipotidae > Lipotes > Lipotes vexillifer. The sequence goes on along the minus strand of NW_006774513.1, from coordinate 35,299 downwards.
AGCCATTATTTTATGAGACCCTGGATCTTATGTAAATCTTCTGTTTAGTTCTGCAGATCTCCTCTGAAACTGCTTACCTCTTTACTGCTGGATGAGGTTGGAAATGCAGATTCCCTCCTAGGTCTCTGTTAACACCTAGGGGGTAGAAGTGGTCTCTCATGATTTTTCGGCAGGGATGGGAGTTCAGGCTTCCCAGGAGACCTCTGCTGATACCACCCTTGCTGGGAGAGGTGGAGATTCCTTCTTACTGCTCTACGGCCTCTACTGACTCTTCAGGGTTTGGCCTTGTCGTTGGGTGGTGACTGTCCTGGCTCCACTAGGTCTGACACTGCCCCCACAGAGGAGGGTGCTCCTCACTGCCTCTGGTGGACGTCCACGTTCCCCATGTAGCCTCCACTGACTTGGGGGAGGGGGAGACACCAATGATTTTTAAACACTAATTTTTAGTATTTTAGGTGGATTATTCCAAATAACTTGAAAACTGTTTTTACTGTAGTTGTTTTTTTCAGTTGTATTTCATTTAGGTCTAAAGATAGGTATATATTTAACTTTTGTCAGACTAGTTTTAACAAAGCTCAGAGCTTACATTTTTGCCTGGTGTTGTAGCATCACATTTGAGAACTGCTAATTTGCTTTTCAGATGTGAGAACAAGAGAATAATTGCAAAGTGTGCTGTGGATGAGAGAGTTTAATGCTTTTCTAAGTATTTTGTGAAAAACAGTGAAATTATAAGGCTGTGTTTCTTTTAAGAAGGTAGACAGTGCTTCAACTCTTACTTGATTCTTCAATTTATGACAAGCCAATTAGAAATAGTCGTTTTTGTTCTAGATTTACAACAGAATTAACTGTATACGTTTGTGTAGGACTATGTTGGCATGAGCAACAGAATGTCATAATAGTTATGTCTGTTTTTCACATTTTTGGATACAGTTTATTATATTTCTGGAATTATGTATACATAGATTATCTAAACTTGAAATTTGAGAATTTGTGAACACACTCAGATTTAGGGAATTTAGTGGTTTAATGGCCCCAATATACTCAACAGTTGTTCAACATGATATTAATTGAGGGCCTATTAAGAAATCCTTCCCTAGGAATTCCCTGGCTGTCCAGTGGTTAGGACTCAGCGTTTTCACTATCATGGCTTGGGTTCAGTCCCTGGTCAGGGAACTAAGATCCCGCAAGCCATGCAGCACTGCCAAAAAAAAAAAAAAAATCCTTCCCCAAAATAGTAGATTTATAGGTACAGCACTCTGCAGAGTTACTAAGCAGTACTTTTAGTTGCTATGAAGATTCTCAGGTCATTTGCGAAGAGAAAACTTCCAAAAATAATAATGCAGAGCTTCTTAAAAATAAGGAATACCAGGGAATTACTTTAGCCTTATCTCTAAGCAAATGTGAACCTACTAAAGCAGTACGTAGTTTACTTACCGTTAACATATATGGATGAGGCCATAAATAAAATTACTAGTTAAATGTAACAAATCACTGTTAGATGGCAAACTCATGTACTTCTCAATTGGATTAAGGACACAGCTTAAAAAATAAAATATCCTGTACAGGGTGTTTCAGAAAGTGTTTTACACTTTATAATCATAAATGCATCAATTTCATAAATTAAATTGATATACATATTTTTCATTAAATTTAGCAGTGAAGATACCAGAAGCATTTCACTGACCGAAAACTGTTAAGGAATAAAGAATGCAATAATACCAAATTAGTAAAGAATCTGATTTTGTTCCTTAATTTAGCCTACATACATTGTCTTAGTGTGCAAATCGTAGAAAAAAATAACATTGGGAATGAGAATAGATTAATCACTCTGGGTGTTTAGTTCTGTTTTGTTAGAGAAAAGGGGAAACTTTCTTAACATGTTTGTTGCTTCTCTTCACCAACTTAGGGCTAGACTTTACGGTTTGTTTAGCTGTGAAGGGATGACAGACTTGGGGGATGGTGAAGGGAGCTTAGTTTTGGAATGTAAATACATGTAGAGCTCGCCTCCTTTTGTTTAGCATCTCTTTAAACTAAGACAAAAAAAATCAGTGAATGAATGAATAGCAGCATGGTGAAATACCTAAATGTTTGAGTTAAAATTTTTGGATGTTTGAATCCTATTTTGGATCCTTTTCCCAGATCACGGCGTATTCATATGCACCAGCAGGAAACTTCATGGAGATGCACATTTGGCCAGAAGGTCTTTGACGGTGCCTTTTTCTTAACTTGTGCCTTTTCTTCTTTAGAAAAAAGTAATGGCTTAAGTCTGACTGAAGAACAATCTTTTTTGTATGTTCCTTATAAGAATTTACTTATGGTTCACAGATTTTTACCCACCATCTATGTCTGCAATCCCTGGATTTAAAATAGCATATATCCTACTGCAGACTATAGGAAACGCCAAATTAAAGACTTAATGACATACTGCTGAAAAAGATAAAAGGCAACAAATTATAAATCAGTCCACTAACCCTCTAAAGTGAAAGTCACAGGGGGAAAAAAATTGTGCATTTGAGCTATATATATATATATATTTTTTTTTTTTTTTTTAAAGCCTTAGCATTTTCATGCTCATTTGACAGGTAAACATAGTGGTAGAGTTAGGTTTGAATCCAGATATTTAAAAAAAAAACAATGATGAACACGAGAAATGTGCTTCTTCAGTGGACAAGAAGCCTAGTTATTATGTGAACATTTCAGCACTTGTACATTCTGTTCATTTTAAAAATATTTGCCTCTTTTTCTTGTTTTAGAATTACTCTGAGGATCGTGCTCATTTATGGTGTTGGCCTGTGTAGGTGATGCAGCGGTTTATTAATTTTCCTCCTCAGGGTTGCCTTAGCCACCCTCAAGTCCGTTCCAGTTTTCTTGACTTATAAGGAAGTAAGAGTGTCTTTTGTCACTTGCTGAGGTTCTGGGGAAGGTAGCAAAAACAAGAGGCTCCGGGGGGTTAATGGAAGGGTTAGAGAGCAGATGGAATGGGAAGGAAAAGGAGGCCTTTTAAAAACTAGTTTTCAAAAGACCCCAGTTACTGCTTGTGGCTCAGTTTTCCAGCCTTCCCTTTGGGAGGGTTTCGTTCACAAAGGCACTGAGTCCCCCTTAAACTCTGGGAGAACGTGCTCCTTCTGGGTGGTGGTGTGGGAATGTCGACGTGGGCTGGTGACAGTACAGCTGGTAGTGAAGTTAGAGTAATAATGGCAGAGAGAATTCTGGCGCCACCACCCCGGAGAATTCTGAGGGCTGCGTTTGGTCCTGCAGGTGAGACAGCTCTGTGCCACGGTGCCTCTCGCCAGGAGGAGAGCCTCACAGATGTGTACACCTGTGAGCCTGAGACACACTCAGACCTCTCTCCACTTCATTGCAGTTCATTTGAAGTTAATTTTTAAAAAATGACCTGGTCAGGGCGTACAAGCTTGCACGCACACACCATTTTGAGAAAATACGTGAACACACACACACACACACACACACACACACACACCATTTTGGAAAAATATGTCAAGCCTAAGCTCTCCCTTGTGCTCAAGGGTGTGCTTCTAGGGTCAAATGCGTTGATGAAAACTCCATACCCATTACTCTCCTTGTTGTTATGTTGTTTCCGTTCCAGCAAAGAGCTAGATGCAACACAGGGCAGTGGAGACAAGAAGCAAGTCACGTGCCAGCACTGAAGGCAAAAGTAGAAGGAAGCTGTAGAATTGAAGTGCTGGCAAGTTCACATTCTTGGCTGTTATCTTCGCTTTTCCTCGATCTACAGTCATTTAAGGGGTTGGTTCATCCAACCATAAAATTGAACTCTTTATTCTAAGGTATTGGTTTTAAACAAGGAAGGGAGAGACAGGTGGCAATAAATGCAAAACATTGTGGAATATATTTTGAGAAGATAGTTTAAAAGATGTTAAATGCTGGGACTTTCCTCGTGGTCTAGTGGTTAGGACTCGGTGCTTTCACTGCCGGGGTGTGGGTTCAATCCCTGGTCGGGGAACTAAGATCCCACAAGTTGCGTGGCATGCCAAAAAACAAAAAAAGATATTAAAGGGCATGTGACTCATCAGAAAGGTTGGGAGAAAATATTCCATAGGTGAAGCGTAGCATAAAGAGGTTAACGTACAAAATAATGACCTGAGAAAATGAGATGGCATTTGAGTGAAGTCTGTGGTGTACTGTGGTCAGCTGCTCAGTATGCAGTGAAAGTGGCCAGAGGAAGGACAAGATGGGAAGCCCTGATTTGATTGCGTTTGTAGCTCTCCTAGAGACGGACTAATTGACGCGAGGAGGGGAGTCGGTGTTAAAGGCTAGGTGGCAGAACAGCTACATAATTTGCAGGATAGGGCAACATGAAAATGTCAGGTCTTATGTTCAAAAATTAAGAATTTCAAAACAGCAATAGCAGATCATTAAACCAAGCACAGGAGCCTTCGTAGTGCAGGGCCCTCTGCAATGCACAGGTGGCGCCCCCATGGAGCCGACCCTGCAGGGAAGGTGGTTGGTCATTCTCACAGCCCTACACTTGTCCTGTGATTTTAGGTACCACTTCTCCTCATCCACTGACTGCTTATTACATACTTGGAAGAAGCTTAAAGAAAGCAAGCTATGTATGTTATAGACACTCACACCAAGCTTTTTGTTTTCCTCTAAATAAGTAAAATTAAGGCTTCGGTCAGGATTGAAGGAAAACTCAATGTGTTATGACCCTCTGAATTTTTTACCATGTCAATTGTAAAATGATTAATATAACATTGTTAAAAAGCCTCCAAACTAAAATTCTGTGATTCTAATATCCATCATCATTTATATAAAGATATAAAGTCTAAAAACCCTATCTAATGTTTAGCTTAATAAAAGAGTAACTCATATATGGATGTTAGGGAGATACTTTGAAAATATTTAGTGTTAGATACAGCTTTTCAACTTAAATTTGTGGCTTACATACTTGTAACTTGGAAAATGAAGGTAAATGGGTTAGCTTTCTATAATCAATTTTCAGAACTAATAGAGATGTCTTAAAACTGAATAAAAGAAAGTAAGAAAAAGGAAAAAAAGTGTGCTTTTTTTTAAAACATATCATCCTATAGCCTGGGTTCAATGCCCCCAGTGAGTATTAAAGCAAGCCCCCAACCATTCAAGGCAAGAGTTAACTGCTGTCTTTAGTGCTAAGAAGGGGAGTGACCAAGTAAGAGTCAGTGAACTAAAATCAAAGCAGAAGAGACTTCAGCTGGTTGCTTAGAAGCCTGGAACCCACAAAACAGTAAATACCATGATGAGGTGTATAGGCAAGTTATAGAATCCTTATTTCTGGAAGTTTTCAGTATTTGCTTACGTAGAGAGATGGACAATATCTTCCCTCATGTATCTTCCAGAGCTATGATTTGAACTGAAATATTTCAAGGACGTAAAAGGGTTTTGTAATGTATGCATGTCATTCTAGGCATACATAGAAATAGTATATTTTAAATACATGGTTATTTTTACACAAAATGATGGTGTCTTATTAATAGTCCTCTAGAAATACTACTTTAAATGACAATATTTTGTCTAGTCTATAGTTGCTTCTTTAAGACCACAGCGAAAGCAAATGGTTTACACCTGTTAGACCCACTGCCTCTGGTCGAGTGACTGCATTCAAGCTTCCCTCCCCAAATTCTCTAACTAAACAAGTCTTTTAACTTCTGTGTCTTAGGTTGTCTTAGGTTAAACGATTTCTTAGAAAAGAAGTTGAAAATGGGGCTCATGAGATTTCTCACTCCTACTGCCTTTCTAATGACCAGATCAAGTTTCTCTCACTCATGAAGAACATTATCTCCAATATGTACAACTTGGGGGGGGGGGGGTCTTTAATTATTTTTTTAAAAATCCCTTTTCTGGCAACAAAAGAAATGTGCTCATTTTTTAAAGTGTACCCATTCCAGAAATAGGTCATATAGAAAATGGAATTTTCCTATAATCCAACTTGCTTAAGGTAATAATGGTGAAGTTTGGTGAAACATTTAATTTTATATTTTTATAGTCTGTAAAGCAACAATGTTTTGAATTTCAGAGTATTGAATTCACAGTCTATATTTCTTCAGATTGAATATCTTATATGACAACTTTTGTCGAGACGACGCTTATTTTCAAGCTAGAGACCTGATCTTGTGTGATTCACTCCTTAGTTTTTCAACCCTCTGCATAGGAGTTGGTTTTGTGATTTGGCCTTTTATTATGTCTCTAGGACTTCTTAATATTAACCATAGACTTTGTTAGAGCTAATTTTTTTTTATAATTTTACTGCTTCTATGGAATTGTTTTGGGGATCAATAAAATAATATTTGAGGGAATTCCTTCAGAGGCCAGTATCTTTCTTTGATGTCCTGAGTGTTGGACAATCTTGGGTCTAACATAGCAGGTTGTTATTTTTTTTTTATTAGCCTGTGGTTATTCAGAGCCAAGTCTGGTGAATATATTTAATTATGTTGGAGGCCTTCCAAACTGAGTCAAAGGTGAGGCAAAATCTATTAGGTATTGAGGCTGTTTTTCTTGTGTGTCTTACCAACTGACCCTGTAGGTATTTCCAATGGAAGAATTTTTTTTTTTAACGGGAAACAAAAATGTTTAGCTGCGACAATATCAATTGAAATTCTGCCTACCTTGAGAATTTTTTAAGGCAATACTTTTGAGGTCTTAAATTTGTTAACTCTTTCATTGAAAAATGAGTCTCGTTATACTTTAGAATTTCTCATTGCTTTCACGCTCATAAAGTTAAGTGTTAAATGTAAGGTGATGATGATTATTATTCTGCATGGATTGTTTATCACCAAGTCTCCTCTTCAGGCTACTTTTGAGTCATGGTTAGTCTCTCCTTCAGGAAGAAATGAGGTGGGACCGTGTTTTTTGCTTTTCTGGAGGGCTTTCCTTTGACTCCAGGTCTCCTAAAAGGTTGCAAATCACTTCAAAACAGTCACCACTCTCCCTCCCTTTGTGACCTCCAGTGTTTGCCCTAATCTCCCCCTCCTATCTTTCTTGTTTTGTTTTTTCCTCTGTGAAGGGAAAGTAAAGAGGATCTGCAGTCTGCCCTCCCAGCCCCTCTCCTCACTTTCTCTCCCCTACCCTGGAGGGTGGGCTGAGAAATAAGGAAGAACCTTCCATCCTGTCCTTTGTTAGGAACTCTGATGACTAAAACTGTTGGAACATGGCTAAAATGAGTTTTGGAGGCTTTCCCTCCTTCCCCTGCCTGCCATTTCCACGGGTTACTGAGGACTGGCTCTATTGCCAAACAAGGCTGATACTGAGCCTCAAATTTTGATCCGTTTTTCATCAAGTTTGATTTAATAGAGAAGTTGCAGGATTTAGTAGTAAAGCAGTTATGGTTCTTATAGCAAACGTCAACTTCATGCATGCCGAATTCCATCTCTTGGGCTGAAGACAAAGCCGTTTGTGCAAAAGGTCCACAGCCCATTGAGTTGTAAGCAGTAATGCCAGCAGCAGCAAGAGAGCTATCTTTTTGGACCTGAAACAGTTATCCAGCAAATGCAATACAAAACCTTAAGTTTTATTTCCTTTAGAATGGGGGACATTGCATAACTAAATAAATTAGTAATGGAATAATATGCTTTTTTAAAAACCTGCAAATCTATGTCTGAAATGAGTAAAGTGATTGTTAAAAAATTTATAGCTTTTATGGAGAGGTGATGACTGGTAATTTTAGATGGATTGGTAGATGAAAATGAGGGCAACAGGCTTTTTTAAGTTACCGTGTCTGAGGCTCGGGCTGGTACTGCTTGCTTCTTCCAAGTGTTTAAATTGAAAGCAACTTTGTGATCAGGCAATTTACCAGTGATGACGAACAGAAAATTTCAAAGAGAACTTGCATTTAGACTGTCAAAGACTTGTGGGAATTCAGATATGTGTGCATATATATACATATATATATAATGCAGCACCTTTTGTATTTCACAAATTCTGATACAAGTTTTATTTATAACAAAACATGAATGCTATTGCTAGGAGAGAGGAATGAAAACTATCAGATCATTTTCAGAACCTTAAATTAACTTCCATAGAAATAATTTCTAATGTTTCATTCTCTTGCATTGAAATAAATTGTTTCTCAGACCTCCAATCAGCCACAGTACAGAAATGACAATGTCAAAATACATAGCGGCGATGCTAAATTACTTCTAATTGATGATGACATTTTCTTTTATTAGTATAAGCTTTAGCTTAATATTAGTGGAGGAAAGAAGATTAAAATGTTAAAAGAAGAATTCTCTGGAGCAGTTTACAAACATTTGGGGGAAATGGAAAACAAAGATGAAGCACGGGGACTGGTAAAAGGTTTCAGTGTTACTCTTGTTCACATGATAGAGCAGCAGTCAAAATACACCCCTGTGATTTGTCGCATCTGGTAGAAATGCTGCAGTAGCTAAAGGGATGATCTCTGGCTTTGGTGAAGAAATGAGTAAACAAGACAGTGTAAAGAGAAAACCCTGGTTAGTAGTCAGAGGCCACATTCCCCAACCCCTAAAACAAGTTTTAGCTTTGTATGATGCCAGAAGAGAGAGGTCAGAAGTCTGAGAGAACTTTTGTTATGAAGGGTGTTTGTTTTGTATTTTTAAAAATTTGGATGACATAGCTCAGCACTCTGGATACAAAGGTTGGAGCCAGCAGTGCAGTTTTAATAATCCACTTACTAGCAGCAATACGTTAGCACCTAACTGGATGGATCTAAAAATGCAATCCACATACACATTTCACACATTTGATGTTTATCAGGACACACCTTCTTTTCCTCAGACACCTTCTTACCATTCCTGTATTAGTGGGTTACTCATCTCTTCTCTCCCTTATATGAAGTGTTTTAAAATTTTGCATGTGTGCCCAGAGGTCTTTTGGCATTTAAACCAGTTTCTCAACATTAAAACAAACAAACAAACAAACAAAAAAACAACTGTTTCTGAGTTATAGACGTTATTTAGCTCCTCTGATACATAAGGCTGTGTCAGCTACAGGACTATCAAATATAGCTGCTTTTGAAGACAGTAAAAGTAAAGCGGGAGGCCAGTCTCAGCACTTTTCTGGGACTCACTGGGATACTGAAGGCTGGGTCTCCTGCAGAATTTAACCCTCTCCCTCCTGAGCATGAAGGTGTTTCTGTGTAATCTACACTTCCTCTTTCATATAGGAAAGGCAGGCAAGACCCCCAACATTGTGAACTGCTTTTGATTTGAAAGAATCTGAAGTAATTGAGGACTCTAGCTTACAGATCTTCTTTTGGCCCATATGTGTGTTTCTCAGAAGGAATGTTCATAAGGAAAGTGGCAGTGTTTTGCTTCAATGCTAATAAAATTTTCTGATTTCCTTTTCCATAGTTCTAAAGATTAAGCGTATTTTAAAAAAATAATCACTTGAGTGTAACACACGTAAAATGAGAAATCATTGTGTTATCTCCAGATTTTAAAAGTAAAACAAAAGCAAAAACAAAACCTGATAACAGCATACCAAAAAGTTACTCTTACCTTTTTTTCTTTTCTTTGAAAATACCAAGGTAAAAATATTTTATCTTTGGCCAAGACAAATGTCACTTTAGAGGGTATCAAAAGCTAAGATGAAGAGGAAGAAAATCTGTTGAAAGACGATTTGAATAAGATGAATATATTCAAATCTAGATGTTATGTTACTTATATTCTAGTATAGTAAAGAAATTGGCCAACTTTATTGAAACACTGTTTATCTGTTTTGAAAACTGCAGGAGGGTTACAGAAGTACGTAAGATTGGACAAGAGCCCAAAGTGGACCAATATTTTAACAGGGAGAATTGTGACCTGCAAACCACAGACCTGAATTGAACTTCTCTTTCTGAAGAAACAATATTTAAGAAATCAGCCTTAAAACACTCAGAACAGATGAAATCAGGCAACACAAAAACAGCCCTAATTAGCAATCTGATTTTCAGAAGGGTAAAATTTTATCTCATTTAACTTTTCAGTGGGCAATGCACTAACCTGGTACAAAATTCAAAAAAAAGAAGGGCACACGTGGTGAAAAGGGAACCTTTCTACTCCCCAGATTGCAGACAACAGTCTCATTTCAAGTAAGTTTAGGTGAGATAAATGATCGCATTTTATGAAATCAGTGTTATTCATTTTGCCTGAACAAGCCTTTTTGATTCAGTTCTGCACAAAATATTAATTAAAATAGGAACAGTATGTTCTTGATCTCTGTTCTTCAAGCTGTTGGTTGCAGTGGATTAGGGAGTCACGTAAAGACTTTTGTGATTTTTCTGTTAAAAAAAGGAAAGAAAGAAACTGAATTGAATAGAAAATATCAAAATGTGTTATGGTAAGAGAACATTGTTTTGTAAATTTTTTTTCTTGTTATGCATGTGTATTCACACATATGTACGTGTGTAGTGGGTCTCAGTAGTGAAAGGACTTCTTATGGTGAATCTTGGTGAAAAACTTTGAAATCCTTGGTTTTGTTTTTATTTCAGTTTTTTGAAATGGCTCTTCAGGTACTTTTGAGTACAGAACTATTTAAAGCTTCATATCCATGGGTACATCTATGACATGGCACCTCAGTTGTAGCCCAGAAATAATGGTGGCCACAATTGTGAAAGAGAGCACAAACACTAAGACCATTGATGGCACCAGGCTCCTGGATTCATTAACCTCTAAATGTCAAAGGATTGCGTGTACTTTGGAGATGTGCTCTAAAACTATCAGTGAAATAGTCTTAAAAATGGTAAGACAAAGTATGAGGAAGGTCCCTTATATCCTCCACCATGAGATGTACTGGACAGAAGACAATCTGGGGTCAGACTGGATCCTCTGAACAATTTAGCTCTTTGAGTCTTTGAAAACTAAAGAAGATGACAAAGGAGCAAATAGTGTTGGATATCAAAATGCATGATGGGACAGGCTGTCTTTCCCTTGCCACTCCCTGTCTGTGTGGCATCTAATAGTTTGCTTAGCTTCATGGAGCCTTAGTTCCTATATCTGTTTTAAAAAACAAACCTACATTAGAAATAAAAACTAGAAAGAGAATACTTGTTTCTCAGAGTTGTTGTGAAGATTAAAAGACATCACACTCTAACCAGTGCAGTGTAGGCCCTCAATAAAATGTGAATTTCTTTTTTCTGTATATGAACTCATTGAAACAAAGTTCAGGTATAACCCATTCTATACACACACAGATACAGATGAACACCCATGTACCCACATACAGAATTTTAACTGCCCAGCAACATTTATTGAATGTCCTCTAAATAAAGTACTACTAAACTCTCTGAAATAATTTATCAGTAAGTGCAAATGACTGTGGCAGAGAGGCAGTGATACATGAGTGGTTAACAGCATGGGCCCTGGAGCTTTGCCTCCCAGGCCACTGGGCAAGTTTATTCAACCACACCGGTCCTCAGTTTCTTCATCTGTAACATTATGATGATAATCCATCTACTTTATAGGTTTTTATGAGTGTGAGTTTGAAATGAATTCATATATGTGAAGTGCTGAGAATATTGCCAACACTAGGCAAAGTTAGCTTTCTGTATCACCTAGGACTACCGAAAAGATGGCAAGGAAGAGTGACCAGTGGGTTACTGAAGGAAGGTTGTCTATGAAAGTACAAAAGGGAGGCTTTAGTAAGATTTTGAGGCTAAAGAAAGACTAGCAGAAAAAGAGAGGTTGTTATTCACACTGTTTTATATTGTTTATAGATTCATTTTGATATTCCCCTTTTCATTTTTAGATCTCCAAGTCTATATGCTTCTTGCATTTCAGTTTATTGGCTGACACAGTTTGGTTTCTGAAAGTTTTTTATATTTGTTTTTGGTTTTTTTAATGAAATAGTCTCAGTAGCTGTTTTTTTGTTGTTTTTTTTTTAAGGGGAGGGGACACAGTAAAGACGTTTCTGAATTTTAGAAGTTGAGTTCCAGGCCAAAGGCAGTGTATGTGTTCTGACTGACATCCCGGCCTCTTTAGGGTAGAATATAAACACCACAGGTGAATTCTTTGGCAGCTTTAACCTGTTTCCATAGCTCAGGCGTTGTTTGGGGGAAAACAGTTTGATTTCTGAAGGGAATTTTCAAAATTCTCAGGCAAGACCTTCAGCACAGTCATGGATCTTCCTTTGCATATTCTTTTTTAAATTTCTGTATATAAAACTCCACACTATTGAGAAATGTCTGACTCATAAATATAACCAGTTTAAGGATGTGTGGGGGGTTCCAGCATTGAGGTAACTATGGTGTTTCCATCGCCTAGGTTTCTTGCTAGAGTTTGAAGCAGAGTGATAATCCTTCTTTCAATTACATGTAGTTATTCCATTATTGCATCCTCACCGTCACCCTTAGATAAGGCTTCAGTTGTCACGGCCGCCCACGTATCCTGCACACCCCCTCCCTCGCCACCGTGGTGCTTTGCACTCGTAACTTCCGAAACGGACGCGTTCAGGAACTGTGTCCTGAGTTACCCGGAGCTCATTTGCCCATTCAGAATCTGTTTTAAAACCCATGCCCTCTGTCGGAGTGCTTCAGGTGCAAGCCCAGAGTTTTTACAGATTAAGTCCATTCCCAAAACAGGGTATTTTCCGTTGATTGCTTAGTGCCAATCCACTTTGTTCGATTTATATTGAACCCAGAAAATGACTATCTGAGGCCTGATTTAAAACCTATCTTTGGTCTTTCTTACAAAGCAGTATCCGACCGGTTAGTAGAAACTGACAGAGACACCCGGAATCATTTAATAATGAGCATAGTTAGAAATTCAGAAACATGTATTCCTGAGCAGGAAAAAGAGAGCTGTGAAGCAGAGCTTGTCAACTTTGTTGAAGAAATTTGCAAATATATGCATCTGTTAGTGGTCAGTGTCCTGACTTAATAGGCAAGTTTAAAATTACTGATTACGCCGATGTGCTTCTGATTTCTTTTCGCAAAACAGATGAATAGTTTTTATTCCAAAATTTTTTCCAAATCCTATTTTTTTGGCAGTGTGCTAGGTTTAGTCACAGTGTGAATAAAGTATGTTCCCCGTGTCTTGATTACTCTGCCTAAAATATATCAACACAGTGTACATTTAGTCCTTCTTAGATGATTATAGCTAATGTTAAACATCAACAACTTCTTATTTTAAGCTAGTGAAAATGTTGTGACTGAGACTCTTATAACCCTTATGACACCTCCCCAAATTCAAACTCATCTTGTCAATTCTCCACTGTTTGGGGTTTTTTTTGCTGTACGCGGGCCTCTCACTGTTGTGGCCTCTCCCATTGTGGAGCACAGGCTCCGGCCGCGCAGGCTCAGTGGCCATAGCTCACGGGCCCAGCCGCTCCGCGGCATGTGGGATCTTTCCGGACCGGGGCACGAACCCACGTCCCATGCATCGGCAGGTGGACTCTCAACCACTGCGCCACCAGGGAAGCCCTCTCCACTGTTCTGAATACCAAATACCTATGCTGTTACTCTTTCTAGTTCACTTCCTTTGCCCCTCCATCATTGCTTTGCGGTTGTATGTCCTTCCATTCATGTTTAGAGGACAACTGATGTCTCCCCTCATCTTTGGATAAAAGACATCATTGTTAAATTGGCTTTTGCTTTATTCTATGTGTGTCCTGGATCTCCCTTCCCTCTTAGTAGCCAAGGACACATTTCTGAGTTCTCTATCTCTATGTTTGCCAAAATGGGAAAAAGAAAATTATTAAACCTGGAGTCTTGTGAGATACTTAAGCAATTTAATTCATATTTTTCATATAAGTGACTTTTTATCATCCAGTCACTCCAACTACAGAAACTGTGAGTATATAGAGTCGTTTGCTCCTTGTGGTATCTATCTTGGGTAGAGTTACCTGTAATGAACTTGAATCATAGGATATAAATCATATCCTTATAAAGAGCTTTAAGTGAGCCAGCATGAGAATCCAGCAATAGTACAAGGTGTAACAGTGCTAGGAGTCAGAGATGGAAACTTGACCTCAGTTTTTTGCCTCTGGACTGCCAGAGGCTGGTAGTTACATTTGCTCCCCCTGAGAGATAAACATTTGGGAATGTTCCCTCAGCCATTTGTTGACTCAAATTAAGAATTGCATGAAGCAGCATTCAACCCTTAGGAAAAGTCAGTTGCCATGTTTTGGAATCTTAGATGCTGGAACAGTAAACTTCCAAAAAATGCTTTGATGCTCAGATTTAACAAAAAGTTAAAAGGAAATAAAGCCCTTAAAAACAAATCTAGGACTTCCCTGGTGGCACAGTGGTTAAGAGTCTGCCTGCCAATGCAGGGGACACGGGTTTGACCCCTGGTCCGGGAAGATCCCACATGCTGCAGAGCAACTAAGCCCATGCGCCACAACTACTGAGCCCACACGCCGCAACTACTGAAGCCTGTGCGCTCTAGGGCCCACGTGCTGCAACTACTGAGCCCACGTGCTGCAACTACTGAAGCCCACATGCCTAGAGCCTGTGCTCCACAACAAGAGAAGCCTCCGCAATGAGAAGCCCGCACACCGCAACAAAGAGGAGCCCCCTCTCGCCACAACTAGGGAAAGCCTGCGCACAGCAACGAAGACCCAGCGCAGTCAAAAATAATAATAATAAAATAAAAATAATTAAAAAAAAACAAATCTAATACCCTGCCACTTATTGTTTTATTAATATGAAGTGTTTTTTTCTTATAAGCAAGTAGGGAAGAAGTCATTATTTTTGTAGCCTTTTATAGCAAGAGAAGGTTGGTACTTTATAGTGTTCTGGGAGCCACATAGATTTTATAATGTAGAACAATGCAGTTGTGATCATCATGGAAAAGTTAAGAATTATCTAATTGGGGTGGTGTGCTGACTTCACAAATAAGTTTCAAGTACCTTCAGTGTTCTTAGCACGGTTAGGCACTTGGATGTGGGGAGCTTGTGATACAGAGATGAAGATGATAGAGGCGCTTCCCTCAAAAGTATGGATGATTTATGAGGGTCCACAGTGCAAGGAACTGAATAATGGGGTGGGTGGAGTGGTGATTGGAGGACCCAAACACGCAAAACCCATCTGGGGGCAAAAGGTGATAGGCAGAGCTGGCTGCATAGTTTGCAGGGCCCAGTAAAAAGGCAGATCCCTTTGTTCAAAAAGCAAGCCAAAAGAGCCATTAAAAGATACTAAAATATGAAGCTTTTTCCATCTTCTGTGTATCTCCCCTGCTCATGCGCCTGCTCCATTGCTCCATCAGACTTCATTTACAAAACACAAGTTCAAAGATAAAATTAAGAATTTCACGATGGCGACAGCAGAGCATTAAATTAAGTGCAGAGTGCTTCCAAGCCTGGGCCCCTTTTGACAGCAGGTCTGCGGCCAACTGCACAGGTCACGCACCCACAAAGCCCACCATGAATGTGGGATTACTATGAAATCTACTGTGTCAGCACTAAATTCATGTTCAAGGAAGGGTTTATAGAGAGAAATTTGAAAATGTTTATACAAATCAAGACAGATATGTTTGGGCAAGATTATGGTTTATGTTTTTTTGGTTAGGCGTAGGGCAGGGGAGTTTTTATTTTCTATATGGGAGGAGAGAGAATAGGGTATGAACAACTTAGAAGAAATAGCTGACTTGAAGAAACATGGTGATTGTTGTGTGCACCCAGGGAGTGGATGAGTCATTTGTTAAACTTGAGCTGCAGGACTTGCCATCCAGAATCTTGGTATATGCAAATAGGGGCAGCCATTCTTAGGAAACTTTTTTCCTAATGGATTGATTTTCTTTTAAAATGGAAAACATATTATCTTCGTTTTTGCTGTAGAGGAGAGGGGGAAAGTGATTAGTCAGATGCCAGCTTGGTCTCTCCCAAGTAGGATTTGGGCTGTGGCAACATCCAAGTCCTGGCATGGCTTCTTGCCTGCAATGTGGCATGGACTTCGGAGGGGGGCAGAAATGGTTTTAAGTCCCTGCTCTCCCGCTTATTAGCTTGATGGCCTTGTGGGTGGTATTTAACCTCTCTGGGTCTCTCCCACTTTCTATGTAAAATAAGAATGATCATGGGACTTGCCTCATAGAGCTAGGAGAATTAAATGAATTAATATGTGTAAAATGAACTAATACATGTGAAATGAGTTCATATATATAGTTATATGTATTTATATACATACACATATGTGTGTCTTAACATGTATTGCAGATGCTGGAAATAATATCTATACCATTCTGCTTACTGCTACTGCCACTTTCAGCTAACCTTCCCAGTGTCACTTAGGAGAAGCAATATTCATCTTTAAATAAACTCCTGCATCTGTGTAACTTGTAGCCCACTTGTAATGGTTCATGTGAGGGGCAATTCAATCACCTGTCACTTCAGATCTGCACTTCAGACTTGGATTCAAGAGATGCATTTGAAACCCATCTGCCAAGGTGTGTTAAAATTTATTGTACATCTTTCTACATCAGTTGTCACACTGGCAACTGTTTTCCTCAGTTTCAATTCTTCTGGAGGGGAGCAGTTTATCTTTTTCAGTTAAAGCCTGACGGACCACCCCAAATGTGCCCCAGTTGTGGTGAGAACCCATCCAGGCACTGTGGTAGGCAGGCTCAGTGTCCCATTTCATTTTTCCAGATCACTGTCACCACCTCCACCACCACATGTAGCTAGATGAAAAGAAGGAAGTGTTTCAAAAGATTGAAAACCCCTACCTTAGATTTGGCATCTTCGTTTTCCATTGGGGATGGACAGTGATGAGAATTTGTAGCAGGCTCATTTCTTTTCCTTGGCCTGGAAGGCTGCTCAACCCTCCTCCAAACTCAAAAAGAAGAAAAAAGTAAAAGGAAAGAAAAAACAAATGTTTCTTGAGTCTCTCAGACCTCGGTCTACTGTGCAGCACCTCATTCTCTTTATTGCCAATTTTCTCGAAGGAAGATCCTCCTGGACCCCATATAGACATGATGTGAAGCTTCTCCCTTAAAGGTCTTTATTGCTGACTGTCCAGT
Source organism: Lipotes vexillifer (assembly GCF_000442215.2). Taxonomy (NCBI): domain Eukaryota; kingdom Metazoa; phylum Chordata; class Mammalia; order Artiodactyla; family Lipotidae; genus Lipotes; species Lipotes vexillifer. Next base: position 18,371 of record NW_006774513.1, on the reverse strand, counting down.
CTTATGGCTACTTTTCTCTTGCAGCCCTGCTTGACTTCTCTGCTCCCAGTTATTTTTTTAATACTCCTTTCCTTTCAAAGTTCTCTTTGTTGGTTGATTTGGGCACTGCACGCCCCTACTTCCTTTCCTACATTTCTTCTCACCGTCCTCTTCACTCAGTTTTCTTTTCCTCTCTACCCCTGGAGTGTAGGCACTTGGTGGGTTCGGTCCTGCAGCCTTCTCCTCCTCCTCTGTTCTTTCTCCCTGGGAGCTTGCTTCCACTTCATGGCTCTACCTTTGACAACATCTTCACCTTGATGTCACTGACTCCCTCCTGACTCTAGATCCAAATGCTCATTTGACTGTGCTTCACATGAATGTCCTAATACCCCTTTAGTCCCGACATCCCCTTAATATCATCACATTAAATAAATGCATTTTTCTAACTGGAGTTTTATTATTCTCTCTCATCCTACCCCATCACTGCTGTTTTTGACATGACGTGCTCCCTCTCCTGGTCGGTGTTCTTTTTCTCCTGGATACCAAACCCGTCACGCATGTCCATCTCTCCTATCGGGCATGCGCAGGCACGATGCCCTTCCTTTCCGCACCTGCAGCATCTAGTACAGTGCCTGGAACACGAAGTGCTCATTGACTCGATTAATGAATATTGAGTGGCTTCCCTCCACTGCCCAGTCCGTTCTCAAGTTTAGTTGATTTTAAGTCAAAGACTATTTCATGCCTTCATCTCTTACATAAATATTCCACTTCTGTTCTTCTGCATCTCTAACCTATCCTTTATATTTCTGCCAGTGTCATCCTCCTAAAACACTGAAGGCCCTTAATACATACAGGGCTGCGTCTCACTCATCTTTACAT
>NW_006774513.1:2478-17503 GCF_000442215.2 Lipotes vexillifer | reverse complement strand
CATCTTTCGATACCCAAGTGTCTGAACCGCAGGGCCTCGTGCACAGTAGCCACTTAAAGGTAGGTTCAACTTAGCTGGAGCAGCGCTAAGAAGGAAGGAAAGAGATGTGAGGGGGTGACAGATTGAAAGGAGGATTAGAAAGATAAAAGGACAGAAACTAAAGGGCTGAGGCCAGCCAGTCTGTCTGTAAACATTCCATTCGTCTTGGTGTTAGATTGAATGAAAGCTGGTGCTTTTTTGCTGATGTCCCTAGATACTTTTTTCCCTCTTTGGAAAAGAAAGATACATTATTCAAGAGATGGGGAAAGGAGGGAGAAAGTGGGCTCAGTCTCCCACTCACAAATATGAAACCTTGTTCGTAGAACATAGAATTGTGAAGCCAGAAAACGCCTGAGTGGAGCCCAGTTCTCATCCTACAGACAAGGAAACTGAGGCCGGGGAGGTTAAGTGGCTTAGCAACTCGCTAATGGAAAAACCAGCAGTAAAACATGAGTCTCTTTATTCCTCTTCCAGCACATCCATCAATAAATCACATTATCTCTTTTCTAGGTGGCCAAGGCCAGTTTTTAAAGTGAAAGATTAGAACTACTGAGAGACCAGGCATTTAAAGACCCTTTGTTAATCACAAATTTTTGCGAGATTCACATCAGACTCTATTTGAAGAACTCAGCATGTTCAGAAACAGATTAGTGGTTTTCCATTTCTTTTTTTTAAGCAGAGATCCACACCATCATCCTTGTTTTTATCTTCTTTTTAAAATAAAATTGTACTTAGTAGCATAATTAGGAAAACAGATTAAAGTGGAACTGCTATGGTCAAATAGGAGGTGAGGACCAATCCTAAGTCCTGCCTGATCATCAGCCTCCTGCCTCTTACCACGGTAATGGCTGAAAATCTGAAGAGCTATTGAATTAGATGATCTCTGAAGCCCCTTCCATTTCTCACAGGCTGCGATGCTATGATTGTATAATCTGTTGCCATTTGGATCTTTATTGAAAATTCTCAGCTAATGAAGATTTAGGGAGAGAGAAAAAGAAGTGGCATGGGAAAGTGTGCTAGTCATCAGGAAGTAAATGGACCTTCCATTCGGTTCTGTAAAGACAGCCAGGAAAGGGGGCTTTTAAGAGGGCAACAAGGAGACTTTGCACTGTTTGGAGATTTTTGGACAATGTGGCCAGAGTGATAAACAAAGACAGCTGGTGGTGATGCGTATGTATCAAAAAATGGAAAAATGAGGAATCTGAAGGAGAGGAGCTCAGATTCAGGAACTCTTCTTAGCTCAGGAAATGAAAAAAGAAAACAGATTATTTGGAAGAATGAGTTTGTAGAATGTTCACGAATTCGATTTACAGTGTAGAAGGCAGAACTTTGTTGAGTTGATTTCCTAGGTTGAGCAAAAATAATTGCCTTACAGCATCAGTTGGTCCAGCGGTAGACGGGAAGTTTATTGTTCACCATATTTGAAGTAACATTGGAAAGTGATCTCCCTGTACACTGCAGGAGAATCAAAATCTAGGTTGGTTAAAAAGTCGGGTTGATTTGAAAGCTTTTTTGAATAGCTGAAATTTCTTCATAATTTGTTTTTATAAGAATAGGCTCATTTAGTAAACTTTAAGTTAATTGGTATATTTCCTTGGCTCGCCCCAAGTTTTTATTATCAATTTGGTATTTTAATCAAATAAAACCTACAGCAAAGTTAGTCTGACACATTTATATATATTCAGTCTTGACTCCTTTGAAGTGCCTTCCCTCAAAGGAGGCCTTTCTCAAACCCTGGGATTGATCTCCCCAGCACCCCTAAGACCTCTGGACAGACTGTGATCTATAGCGTTTGCAGCACAGTTTCGAAAAGATCTCTTGACTTGCCTATTCTGCCAGCACCTAGCGCAGTGTCTGACACATATAGCAAAGGCTTAATAAATATTTGTTGAACTGCACAGAATGTGTGCAAATCATTCAACATCCCTGAACTTCTCTTTCTTCCCATCTGCAAAAATGGGAAGCTTAAAACCTGTCCTGCCCATCTCACAGGGTTATAGCTATGGGTAGTCTTGGTAGTAGTATGGGTAGTCTTGTTAAGGGTAGGAACTTTGTCTTACTCTCTGTATATGCCCATACCACCCAAAAGAGGTCCTGGGATAATGCATCTTTATCGATTGTAATTAAAAGTTGATTCATAAGTGGAAAACTTCTGGATTCACGACAGAAATGATCATTAGGTACAAATGGCAAGCCATTCATTAGCATCCCTCTTATACAGTGAATTTGAACATTTCTAGAGTCAGCTAAGGAAGGAAGGAAAGAGGAAGCAGGCAAATGAATACATTTTCTGAAAACATTACTTACAAATTCTCAAGCAAGGTAACAACTAAGAGACGTCACTAAATGGGAGGGCCGTGGTTGAGTCTTAACCCTCATAAGGGAAAGCAGTGCTTATGTGGCCACATCCCACTCCCAGCCCCCATTGGCGAGTGTTGTTGAGGGCTGCCCAGTTTGCCTCTCCTCCTTCAGCAGTCATTAAGGAGACTCCCCTTCACTGAATCAAGTCCCCCATCCCTCCACCTGCTATCTCCTGGGTGGTAGGAAAGGACAGGTGTATGGTTCCAAAAGACGTCAATAAATAAACCCTTCTATCTCAAGACAGTTTGCCAGCTATTTACCAGTACTTCGATCATTTTGAGCTTTGATTTCCTCCCCTGTTTTCGAGGGATAATAATGATTAGATTATGTCTTCACTGTGTAGCTGAAAGGATTACATGAGATGAGGAGTGTGAAAACTCCTGTAAGAGCCAAAGCATTATTCATATATTATTGGGTTTTTTTTTTTTTCTTCTTCACCAGAGTTATCTCTAGGACACAGACATAAGTAGTATAAGTGCTTTGGTGCCCCTGGCTTATCTAGGAATTTTCAGAAAGGCTGCAGAAAATTTTTCTGCGGAGTCTAATATCCCAGTTGACGCTCAAACTCTTTTTTGAAGGTAAATGCTGGCTACTACAAGAGCTTTTTTTTAATCCTTTTCTTCCTAGGCATATTTACATGCACCTAATATAGATGGAAAATTTTAAGTGTTTTTCTTCCAGCTCTTCTTTCCTTTCACCCTGCCTTGAACAAAGTACATCAAGTGGAAGTTGTTTCAGGTTAATGAAAAATGCCAAAGGGGAAAAAATATCAATTTTTCAGAATATAATATAATGTGACTTAATCAGATTGCTTTCCTAACGTTTTGCTGTTGCATCAGAAATGTTCATGGGGCAGGATTAGAAAGGCGGGGTAACTTTAGAGATAGGTTATCTCTGGCAGGAGCGGAAACCTGGGTGTGGTACCACAGCAGAGGCAGGGATGAGGTCAACCAAAAGGGTGAGCTTCTTATGCTCATTCCTCTAGACATACTGTTCAGGCTTATGTGCCTGTGCGCCCCCCTCTGAGGAAGCCTTTGAGAATCATTGATAATGTATAATCCCCCTGGGAGATAAACCTCTTACAAATAAACTGAAAGATAAGGTAAAGATAAAGTTACATACAGTTATTAAGAAACCACTCCCTCTGTCTCTTTTAAACCACATAATGAAGCTTTAGCAGACTTCACCATTATTCCGGTTTTGTTTCTCTTTTTGGTAGGAACTCTTTGGGTCAGTGGTTTCCCACTGAAGGCAGTACTCTTCCTGCTTAGGGGACTTTTGGAAATGTATGGGACTCTTCTGATCATCACCATGACTGGGGAACATTACTGGCATTTTGTGGGAAAGGGCCAGGGATGCCAGGACAAGACCAGTCCCACCACAAGGAAGAATTATCATATCACAAATGCCGATAGCACCCCATTGAGAAACACCCAGCATTTTGATGAAAACATCCTCTCCCTTTGCCATCTTTATTTCACTGATAAATTATGATAAGCTACACTCAAAGATGGCTGATCTGTAGCTATCTTGCTAATTTGGATATCACCAGAAGAACTCTTTTCTCTGACATAGGATGCTCAGCAGGTGTGTCTGCCAAAATACTGAAATATATGAGTAGTGAGTCATCAAATAGTTAAAGCAAATATTTTTATGTTTTATAAGGGAGCAGTATAATCATTTTTAAGACGATTGTATACCCCTCATGTACACAGATGTTTATAAATGCCATCTGAATTAAATGCAACTGGACACTCACATTTTAAAAATATTTCCGGTTACTTTTAAAGAATGGCATCAGTATAATGCCTTTCAAATAGATAATTCTAAAAGTTTTTACAGCAAGGCAACTGGTATATGGTTCATGGTTAAATTTGAGTTGGAGTTTTTAAATGCATCTTCACTGTTGGTGGTCTCAGCAAAGTCACTTCAGACATGGCAGGAGGGGGAGATGGGGAGAGAAGGAAAGACATTTTCATTTTCCTCATGTTAAATGTACATTATCAAGGTTCCAGATTAAATGTGTCTGAGATAATTGGAGCCCCTAGGAGGCACTTTGCTAAGCAGCTAATTCAGCCCATCTTCCCCAGAGGGGATAATTGTTGTTAAAAAACAAAAAAGTAAAATGTGTTGTTTTCTCATGTAATTATGTAACTGACATCTTTATATAATAATACATTTGGGTGGTCTGTCCCTGAAACACTTGGTTTGTTAGGAAACATTACAGTTTCCACGAGTAATCACTTACTCCTAAATATTAGGAAAGAATTTGGTATTGTTACATTGCATCATTGCATTAGTCAGAAGCTAAACTTTCTAAATGAGCTTGGCACTAGAAAAGGCTTCTAGGTTTTTTGTTACTTTTTTTTCTTAAGTGTCATTATATGAGCTAAAATATTCCTGAGATAGAATACTATGTATGACAGAATGTTTAAAAGTAACAAAATACAAATCTTGTTAAAGGAAAGAATAAGGGCCCCAGCACTGCTGTCTTTTCAGTGATTACACTGTGATATCTTTAATGGTGTGGTTTTTTCCAGTCTCTTTCAGCACATTTCTGTTATCCCCACTGGATTGGGTTAGGACCTATGAACTTCCTTGCCTCAGTGAACCACAAATATCTTGACCATGGACACACTGCCATTAGAATTAGTTCGTTTCAATCCACATTGGTAATAAGGCTCTGTGCCGTGCTGATTAAAAAATGCCACGCTTAACAAACTGAGTGCAGTTTTCCCTCTAATTCTGTTCTTCTGGGGCTACAGACTGCTTTGGTCCTACATCCCAGATTCAGCTAGGACCTGACTGTAATCATGAAGGCTGATTATTCCACCCAAGGGCATCCTTTTCACATTGCCATTACCTAGGATTGTGTGGGAGGCTTTTGAAAGTAGCAGAGAGAGGAAAGGAAGGGCACAGATAAAACGCTGAAGAGGGAAGGGAAACCCAGAACAAAAGCGCTGTGAAATGAACATGCAGAAAGTTGAAATAGGCAGGACAATAGTTGAATTTATGACGGGAGCTTGGTTTCAAAGGTATAAAGGGAAATCGTGAGATGATAGCAAAAGTAGAATTACATGATTCAGTCAGTGGTTTATCCTCGGCAGCAAGTGGAAATAAATAGGCTGTATGCAAAGGAAGGAAGAGGGGCAACATTTTGGTTCCAGGAGTAAAGACTAGGACTGGGCTCATTCTGTCATTAGCAGCCTCTACTAGCGCTTGCTGGAGAGAAATGTCTATCATTGAAATGGAAGATTTCTACTTAACATTATCCTGAATTACTGCTCTTAACATCTTTTTCACAAAGCAGTTGACACATTTGGTAATTTTTTCATGCACTATACTGTCCAGCCATTATGCCTGAATATGTAATATCTTACATTTTAGACATGTGGACACCCACAAAGGCAGATTCAGTAATAACACTGTTGGTACTCAACATTAGGTTATACTACGACACAGAACTTCAGGTATGTGGAAAAATAGCATGTTTTCCTAGTATAGACTAAATCAAATCACTGGCCAGATACAAATTTATGGAAGTAAAGCTGAAATTTAATGGTATTTTGTCTTTAAATACATCAGGGTAGGAATTGTGATAAAGGGATTGTCTTTAAAAATGTGACCTAGCTGAGATGGCAGTGATTTTAACTGGGGACAAGATGTACATGGAAGCAACTACAGATTTCAGCTCTGTGCATGTGTGTATATTGAAAAGATACTGACATCTCATGACATTCAGTCAGTTCAGGAAAATGGGAATAGCTGGGTCGCTGAACTTGTGTTTCCCAAACTGTTTGCCGGGGCACCCCAGGGTGCCACAGTCAGTGCATAGGGGATATTTTATGGGATTTTTTTTTTTCTTTTTTTGGAGAAAGCACAGTAATATTTGATATCAGTCAGACACCCAATGAAATACTGGCTGAGATAGTTCACAGTTTCAACGTTAGATGGCGCTACATTCCTTTTGATGTCATAGCTTTTTAAAGCTGAGCTTTTTTGAGATTGAGGCGTCAAAAGGTAAATTCTGAGTGGTAATTAATGTGCAACAGAAAATGAAGGTGGCAGTATACAGTCTGATTCCAAGACTTGAAAGTTGTGTGCTGCCCAATAGGCATACACAACCTTTAGTAAGTAAGTGTGGCTATTTAAGAATAAAATTAAAATATACTTTTTTTCTTTTAATTTATGAGTATTATTTTTTCAAAGTGCTACTACGTTGTTAGGACATGAATACTTAGTAGGTTATTTGACTCTAACTACTTAATAAATGAACTGTTAGGTATTTCTTTTGGCCTAGTGACAGTAGGAAAAAATTACTGAAAGACTAAGGGATTCATTGATTCATTGTTCCAAGAGGGTTTGGGAACCTCTGCTTAACTGTGAAACATTACTCAGTTTCTTGGAGTTGAAGCAAATATGTCTGCAGCATATTTGCTTCAACACCAAGCAAATGTGGATTTTCAACACAGAAGCAAGCATAAGTTCCTCATTCTGTCCTATCCATTCCCACCTGATCAGGGACAGGGTACAAAGCTGGGAACTTTATATATCCCTTCACTTCAATTCCTTTAAAATCAACTGTCAGGTAGCGACACCATGCCCCCGATGGCTTTCTGCTTAGATCTAATAGGATCTATTGTATATTCCCTACCAAGTAGAATAAATGAGTTCCTACAGTTTGACCATAAAATAAACTTCAGTAAATTTAGTTAGATAATCCCATAGCTTCAATTTCAAAAATGGAGGGGTTTTTTTTTTGGGGGGGGGTGTAGGGGTAGGAGTGAAAGGAATTAGTCCCAGAATATATTAAAAGTTACATTTAAAAGAAGGAAATATTTTTAATTAAATACTCAAAGGAAAAAAAAATGGTTTTGTTTTTTAGAAAGTTGTTCAAAATAAGCCACAAAAAGCAAGCACATAATTACAGAGCAAAACCAAAATATCGATGCAGCATATAAATTAAAGGTGATTTTTCAATTCATAAAATAATTTTTCACTTGCAAAAACATTCATGACAGGGTTCCCTATGATATGAGCCTCCCCAGGGCATTTGAAGTATGATTCAATTTTCTAAAATTTTATTTGTATCCAGTTTTTTCAGAAGCAAAACTTTGGTTTTAAACAAGGCGCGTCTGTTTCCAGAAAATGCCTTCCCATGGAGCTGTGTGTAGAAGGGTTATACTGCATCTGGACATCACGCTCGGCTCAAATCAAGATTCTCTTTGAACACACCAGGCTTAGAAGCTAAACTGTCTTGGCCGCTTGCTTGTGTTTGATCCTGTTGGGAATGAGGCTAATTGTTTAAGAATTTACATCCTAGTAAGGCTGTTAGCACTTTAAATTGATTTGGTGTTTTGAAAGAGTTATTTAAAACTTATTTATACTGAGGAACTTGACTTTTCATCCTGAGCTAAAAAATTTGTTTCCAGATTTCACCTGGCTTATCATCTACATAGAAAATGTACTCTAAAAGTATCCTTTTACATCGTGATTACAACAGGTTTTAAGTATTGTCTTTTCAGCAGCGTCTATCTGTATCTGTGCTTTCTTTAAAACCTTTTCTTGCCTCGCAGAACACTCCTTACTGCCCTGTGTGTTCCTAATGTAGTCTTCCAAAACAAAGTAACCTTAAAAATGTGTACATTTAAAGCGCCTTTTGCACAAGCATATGAAAACTCTTTATAAACATTAATTAATTCACACAATTCTGTGGAAGGAGTCACACATTTTTCCTTCTCTGAATAATGCTTTTGATCCTTTGGCATTGTGTACTAGTCTTCCTACAGAGGCAAGTTATTGTTGTTTTCTCAGGAGCAGAGAACCAAACCATGCACAGTTTTGTAAACCCCATATTGCTTACTGTCAAGCTTTGCAATCAGTAAGAGACACACACACATACACACATACACATGCTTCCTCAGTAAGGGTTTGTTTAGGATAAAGATGTCACATTTCATATTCAACAGTGGGGTAGATAGATCTAAGTATTCTAGAAGTCTGTCTGATGCTCAGGATGAACTTTGACTCACATTCTAAGAGGAGCCTGGGATGAATCTTTTCTGTAAGGGAAAAATGTTTTTGAAATCCGAAGAAATGCTTTTTAGTCACTTGTGGGATGACCATACCTTAAATTTGGCAATAGGTATATTTAACGCACAATCAGGGAGTCTCTTGAGAGTGTTCCATTAATTGTCTGTTATATGCCAGATAATTTAGAAACATCTTTCATTCCTCAGTAGCTCTGCAATGTATGTTTTATTTTCCCCATTTTACAGAGGAGAATAACGAGAACCAGGGACATTTAGTGCTTTGCCTGGTGCTTGGTAGAACCAGAGTTCCAGCCCAGGTCTGACTGTGTAGCCTGGGCTCTTTTTCAATTATCCATTCCTCTTCCCAGATCCTGTTAGAACCACAAGGGCCATTTAAAGGTTATCTAGCCCATCAACCTTGTAGGCAAGCAAACTAAAACTCAGAGAAACAAGTAACTTGTGCAAGGTCACCTAGTGTTCAGTTCTTGTTGATACCTCAGAATAACCTTGAAACATGCTTCATAAACATTTCATATTTATCTCAGCTGATTGGAGCCTTTCAGAAATTCACCACTCCTCCCAAAGGTTGAGACGCCAACCATTATGCTTGGTCGTGTTTCTGGAATTGTGGGGAACTCATCTATCAAGCAGCACCTCAGGGCTGGCACTGAGGTGCTCTCACCCTCTTTATCCTTAATGGCTTCTCTTTTTCAACTGACTTTCACTTCATGTCCCTGCTACAATCTACCATTAAAATCCAGACACAGTTAGACGGTATGCTATAAAACTGTCTTTAGGAGATTATTCTGTTCATCTTAGGCACACAAAATGTGTCCCTTTAATAAATTTAAAATCTTGGTTCTATGCTAAGTGTAGGTTACCACCAAGTAAATATTAAATGAGCAGCTCATTCTTTTTTTCCTACTCCTGATGATGTATATTCCTAACCTTTTATCAGCTAATATTTCTTGAGCAACTGTCATGCACCAGGCACTACAGTAAAGCAACTTAAAACTCAACTCATTTAATCATTCTAAGAACCTGACGTGGTAGCTATTGTCTTCAGTTTTATAGTTGAAAAAAACTTGGGCTCAGAGAGGTTAAATAATTTCTGAAAGGACACAAAGCTCTCTTCTGAATGGAAGGAAAGTTGACTTTGGCCACCTGTGAGCCACCTTTCTTCTTTAAAGGTTCATTAGACACAAAATCTTTCGTCTCTTCTTCTTACTCTCTTTAAAGATGTTAAGATGCTCAAAAAGATCCAGAAGGTGTGAGTGGGTCCTCAAAAGACAAGTGGAAAAGGTCTGGGACTGGGAATTCAATTAAAAGCTTAGAAGAAGCATTGGCTCTGGAAGGAAGATGGTGTGTGTGCGTGTGCATGTGTATATGTGTGTGTGTGTGTGTATCTGTTCCTCAACTTGGATGGAAGAAAAAGGCTAGATCTACATGAAGAGAAGACATGGATACAAGGAGCTCACACCAGATGGACTTAATTAAAAATTTGTCAGCCTGGTGACATAGTTTTGGAAGCAGTTCAATGTCTGTTTCTACACTGACAATTTTACACATAATCTCTAGTATAGTTCACTTTTTGTTTGTTTGTTTGTTTTTTGGTTTTTGTTTTTTGTTTTTTGCGGTACGCGGGCCTCTCACTGTTGCGGCCTCTCCCGTTGCGGAGCACAGGCTCTGGACGCGCAGGCTCAGCAGCCATGGCCCACGCGCCCAGCCGCTCCGCGGCATGCGGGATCCTCCCGGACCGGGGCAGGAACCCGCGTCCCCTGCATCGGCAGGCGGACTCTCAACCACTGCGCCACCAGGGAAGCCCTAGTATAGTTCACTTTTAACCTACCTTATAGGAAGAAGATGACCTTTTAAATTTTTATCTGGACCATATCTTGAAATTATGTCATTCCTCCTTAAACCCCTCGGAGCTGCTTCCCACTGCCCCTGGGATAACTGCAGACTTCTTTTTAGGCATCTCCAATGCCCATTCTTAGTTCCCATCCTCTCTGTCCCTGAAGCCTTGGCCATTCCAACTCTTTCACTAATTTGTACTGTACTGCCTTCTCCCTTCGAATCTCTTCTTTCTTTAATCTGATTCTTCTTTTTCCCTCTTACCGTGTATGAACATTCCTCTCACCATGAGCGATTCCTAAGCTCTAGGCCTCAGTTCTCCTACTGTTTTTTCCTTCCTACTTTGAAAAGTCTTCCAGTTTTATGACGAAGGTTATTGTCTCTATGTTCTTAATTCACAGCAATATCATCAGCTCTAGCCCCTCAACTGTACCCCTAAACTCTGTCCTCAGTATGTGTAGCCCATCTCCATTTGGACCCCTTGTAGCAGTATTTGTCAAGCTTAAATGTATATATGAATCATCTGGTGATCTCGTTAAAATATGGAGTCTCATTCAAGAGGTCTGGGTAGATCCTGAGATTCCACATTTCTAACACAGCTATATTGGCAGGTGATGCCGATGCTGCTGATCCAAGGGCCACACCTGGAGTAGCAAGGTAGCGCTTGTGTCCGGACATGACCACAGTTCCCGTCTCAGTTTCTCCATTAGCATCCCAGAATTCCAAGGTCTACCTTTTCCACAAAGCCCTTCTAAATTATACGAACCTAAACACAAAATTCACATATATATTCTGTTATTCTATAGCCCCAATTCAGATTTAATTATATACTTTATTATTCATTATTGGTTCTCATGTCTCAATCTTGTCTCCTATTTTTTTAAAGATTGATTTATTATTTATTTATTTTTGGTTGCGGAATGTGGGATCTTCTTTGAGGCATGTGGGATCTTTCGTTGCAGTGCGTGGGCTTCTCTACAGTTGTGGCGTGCAGGTTTTCTCTTCTCTAGTTGGAGCGCGAGGGCTCCAGGGCATGTGGACTCTGTAGTTGTGGCGTGCGGGCTCCAGAGCATGTGGGCTCTGTAGTTTGCGGCACGCGGGCTCTAGCTGAGGTGCATGAGCTCAGTAGTTGTGGCTCACGGGCTTAGTTGCCCAGCGGCATGTGGGATCTTAGTTCCCCAACCAGGGATTGAACCCACATCCCCTGCATTGTAAGATGGATTCTTTACCACTGGACCACCAGGGAAGTCCCTTGTCTCCTATTAATGTGTAAGTTTAGTCAGTGACATAAGTCTATCCAAAGAAAATCAGCAAAGAATCATTGAAATAGTTCTTTGGATCAGTCACTGTATATTTTTTCCTTTTGTGTTCTCCACGGTGCCCAACATTGAACTCGACATTCCTTAATCCCCTCCACTCTTTGTTTATGATGGTCCCTCCTTTTGCTCCTGCAATCCCGCCTATGTAGACTCTCAGCCCCCATGAGGCAGGGCTCTGTAAGACTTGTTCACTCTAGTACCTGAGACAGAACTTCGTACATAGTGGATATCTAATAATTCTTTTCAGTGACCAAATGATTGAATGAAAATTATAAAGTTCAAATTCCATCTCTGTGAAGCTGTCCCTTCATTACCCCAAGTAAAAACAACCACTCCCTCTTCGAAACTCTCATGAGGACTTTGTGTTCCTCATGTAAACCTTCAGTGTTTCTGAAAGCGTAGTCAGAGACCACCTGCATTAGAGCCCTCTGGCGTGTTTGATAAAATGCAGATTCCTAAGCTCCACTCCAGACCTGTGGAATCAAACTCTCTGGAGTGGAGCCTGGCAATCCACAGTTTTAGCACTGATTGTAATGCACATTAACATTTGAAGACCTCTGATCTGAGCTCTTAGCTGTGTTAGAAGTGCTGAGGAAAAAGCAAAATAACAAAAGATTGTCAAAATAGGAAGAAAAATAAATATTCTCTCCCCAAATAATTATCAGTTACCTTTTTGGTTTATTTTTGCTGGTTTTCATTTTCTCTCTAGCAGTATTGTGTTTGTTTGTTCCAAAACCTTGCCTCAAGCCATTTGAAAGTTGAAGTCATAACCACTTGTCACAATTTCAGAAGATAGACCAAAAACAAGCATTCAAGGTAAAAATACATGTTTCAGAGTTGGGGTTGAAGGAAGGTAGGCACTCTATTCTTTTTATTTTGAACTTCTGGCAGAATTTTAAATGAGGGCAGAGAAAAAAAGAAAGCGCTGGCAAATTGGATGAGGGCATGTGTTCTGTTAGTTCTGCGGTTCCAGGGGATTAGTGGTGATGAGATCCAAAGACTAGTCACACTGGGGGTCATCCCCAAGGCACAATGGAAAATTCCTGTGCCAGACTCAGCGACGGCCTTTGAATCTCTGAAGAGGAGAAATTGAAATCTGGGGTCCTTTGGATTGGGGGATGACCTGTTTCAGATCTTGTTGAGTATATGGGGACATCAGTTGTACCAATTACTCTACTTTTGTGTACGTTTGAAAATACTATACAAAAGAATGATCTGAGCCTAGCCTAATTGGAGATGGGGGAAGGGGTGGATGTAGGGGTGAGGATGTGGGGAAGACCTTCTCTTCTTGGAGGAGGGGACTGGTGGAGAGTGTTGATTCATGCAGCCTTGGGGGCACCCTTGGAATTGTGAGGGTGACGTTTACATTCACCCACTCTGTGTAAACAGATGGGCTAAAATCTGGCTGCATAGTTGTTCCTGGCTTGCCAATAACTTAGGTAGGAAGCTTTTTACATAAATTAATAGAAAGTCCCCTATTTAAAAGGCGATTCCCTTAACTAGGTCCTGCTCCAAAGGAAGCTGCATTGTACATGTGTGAGGAAAAATTGGCAGGACAAGTGGCCAGCATTAAAGGTCAAAGAAAGTGGCCTAGCTATGAGTTCAGTCCTTTCCAATTCTGAATTTTGCAAAGATTGCAAGAATCACTTCGACAGTGAAGAAATAAGTGTTTAGGGAGGTTAGGCTTGACGGTCTAAATAGAAGTTTTCTCAGTAAATTGAAGGCAGAATAATCTAACATTAGCAAAGAGAAAAAATTATACATTAATACATAGGAAAATAATCAGAGCTGAAAGGTAGGTAAAATAGTGCATTTGGCTGGAAATGAAGTAAAAATGGAAAAAGCCAACTAACCCCATAGTAGCTATGTAGAATAATTACAAAGAAGCTGATACACTGACCTCAAAAGAAAAAGGTAGAGGTAGTGGTTGTTGATGATGATAATGTTAATTGTAGGGGAAGAGGGAAGTGGAAATCCTAAAAGGCATCGCTGTGTTGACTAAATGGGCTTTGAGGCCTCACAAGGAATTTTTGCTGTTATCGTTATTCTTGAGCCCACTGACCTGACTTGAATGACACCACTTCAGAACAGAGTGTCCAAGGAGGAGTTTACAGAATGAGAGAGAGAGAGAGAGAGAGAATAGAAGGAAAAGGGAAAAGCAAGCAGGGTACGGGGGCTGGGAGGAAAAGAGACCCAGAGTTGATCTTCATCAAGTAAGACCACACCAGGAATAGTTTGTTCAGTGTGAGCAGCTCAATTCCAGATGTGGAACAGCTGGAGAGAGTTCAGAGGACTCTCAGCGAGAGAATGAGACCGAACAAGGAACTGGAAAGCGTGTAAAAGACAGCAGGCTTTGAGGATGAAGTCCATGATATGAATCCTGTTTCTAATTTTTATGGCCGGGGCTAAGAAATATCAGAACTTCTTTTCTGTATAGTTCAATTTTCCCTTGATGTCCGAGGCGGTCATTCTCTAAATATGTGAGTACTTGCAAACAGACAGGAAGGAAAATGCGTGTACATAAGAGACACTCAGTAGTCTGCGTGGACCCAGAGCTGTACAGTTGAGATAAAGAGCAGTGAGGATAAGGAGGGTGTACATGAAACAGCAGGGAGATGACTGTCGGAGTGTGGGCTCTTCAAACGATAGAACAGCCTATGGTGTGAGTCTTAGCAATTTCATCCTTGGAGACAAATAAAAAGTATGCCGAACTGGTCCTAGAAGTTTTATTTATTTATTTATTTATTTATTTTTTTTAACCTTTACTGGAGTATAATTGCTTTACAATGGTGTGTTAGTTTCTGCTTTATAACAAAGTGAATCAGCTATACATACACATATGTTCCCATATCTCTTCCCTCTTGCGTCCTCCTCCCTCCCACCCTCCCTTTCCCACCCCTCTAGGTGCTCACAAACCACCGAGCTGATCTCCTTGTGTTATGTGGCTGCTTCCCACTAGCGATCTATTTTATGTTTGGTAGTGTATATATGTCCATGCCTCTCTCTCGCTTTGTCACAGCTTACCCTTCCCCCTCCCCATATCCTCAAGTCCATTCTCTAGTAGGTCTGTGTCTTTATTCCTGTCTTACCCCTAGGTTCTTCATGACTTTTTTTTTCTCTTAAATTCCATATATGTGTGTTAGCATACGGTATTTGTCTTTCTCTTTCTGACTTTAGAAGTTTTATTGTTGAGAGTCGTCCTGAGTCTGGCAGAGAGCTGTGTGAGATTACCTAATGGGTCTCTTCTATCTCTTTTTCTGTGATTCATCCCCCCTAGCCTACAGCAGTGCATGGTTGAGTCACTGCCAAACACAGATATCTCATTAAAAGGGGGAATTAAGGGTTATTAAAAAATGACTTACCGCTAGTCCCAGATTAAAGAAAGTGGACCAATTTACAATTGCCATTGCGTCCAAGATG
>NW_006774513.1:0-2447 GCF_000442215.2 Lipotes vexillifer | reverse complement strand
TAGGGAAATAGGAGTGAACCAGAGAACATCTGCCTGGCGTTCTTTTGAGAGAAAGGAACCCTGAAAGTGAAATTTCTGGGACACTGATTTAAGCAGCCTAAGCAGCCTTCCTTCACCTGCTGTGGAAATCTGAGACCTCAAACTGAAAATTTCAGAAGTTCTTTATAAATCAGTGACATCAATCTGGAGTGTGGATCCAGACAGTGAGTTCTCTGTGTTCCTTTAATATGCAGAAGGATTGAATCAACTAATGATTTTTTTAAAAGAACATTTATTTTAAAAATATACTTATATACGAAATGCACCCTGATAACTCAAGATGGATATAGAAGTGTCTCCTGTAAGAACCTAAAAATTACGTAAACAACAGTGATCACGGAAGTCTCTGTCTTAAACATGACACTGTCCACTCCATGGTATGCCATCCTTATTGCAAACTGAGATAAATATGAAACGTTTATGGAGCACGTTTCAAGGTTTTTCCGAGGTATCAACAAGAACTGAACACGTGGTGACCTTGCACATGTTACTTGTCTTTCTGAGTTTTCCTTTGCTTGTCTGCAAGGTTGATGGGCTAGATAACGGGCAGTTTATATAAGAAGAAACTGTGAGCTCGGAGAGTTGCATTTTGTAGCTGGAGAGACCAATTTGAAGCTATTTAATTAAGTCCTTCTTTTGTAATAGCTTGGCCATACTTCCCAGTAATCCTAAAAAATTAGGTCATTTTTTTCAGAGAATCTTATTGATCGCACCCACCGCTCCACCCCCCACCCTGTGTACCTCAGAAATCCTTCACACATAGCCCTATGTGCTCTGTGTAAAATCATTAGCCCCAGCTCATTGAAACACTTTTGCCCACAGGCCACTTGGCCCCATGAAAATAAAAAAGGAGTGACTGAAAATCTGGGGACACTAAGCAGTGGGTAAAATGGAGGAATGTTTGGTCTAGTGCTAACTTTCATCCCATTCCTCCTGCCTGCAAAGTATCTGGGTTCTCCTCACAGCTCCCCTGGTTCCAAAATTCCCCATAGAAATCCCTTCCTACTCATAAACCCCAAGTAGTTTCTTCTTTCCTACAAAATAAGTCCAGGCTCCTAGCCTAGCTTTGAAAATGCTCTGTTTCTTCCAAGAGCTCTTATACAAACTGCAAATTAATGTTTTTCGAGTTTTCAAACTAGGAAGGAGTCCTAAATGGAGAGTGATGATTTTCCTCAGGATTGTGCTGAAATATACCACCTCTCACAGAATATCAGTTACGTGGAGACTCTTAGCAGAGCCCTGATGTGTATGTGCCCCAGAAAGACTCAGACACTGGAATTGCCACTGTTTCCCACCTTCATACGATGGCCAGCCTCCAGGGTACCTTCTGGCTTCCTCTACATCTAGTGTCGCACTGGGTTAAAAAAAAAACCTAAGGAAGATTGTCTTTAGGCAACAACAATGCCATTACTGTACAGTCTTTAATTTGTGTTAGTAATATTCTCATTTCTTCACTAGCATATTTAAAATTTACCCCCCCCCCCAAAAAAAAACCCATAAGGAGTAGAAATTCTATGATTGTTTTTTCTGTATACAACCTTTGCCTCTCCAGTTTCTTGGTCTGAGCGATTCTTCCCTGCCATGGTGACCCAACCAGGGGTGCCCCTCTGAGGGTGCTGGGGTCCATTTGAACGTAGACCACTCCCCTAAGCAGCCTCATTGCTTCAGGAATCCCTCCTGGCTGAGGTGGGACAATTTTAGGGGAAGCCTTTCAATGTGTTAGCCAGGGAAGTGATTTTGACGCAAACATAGTGCTTTGATTTGGGGTTTTCTTTTCTTTAAACGTTTGAAGTGAACATACTTTTAAGAAAGGAGACCAATGCTGTGTCTTAGTTCCTTGTTCTGCCTTCTCCCTTAAGTCTGAAGGCTTTTTGAATAACTCACACTCCTAAATTCTTAGCTCTATAGGATCAAAAGTGAATTAAAGGAAGTGAAGACAACTGAGGCTGAGCAGGTGGAAAGCAGTAAATTCTGATAATTTCTGACATCTCTCCATCCAGCTCCTTTAATTTAACCATTAATCTCTTCTGACTAGAAAAACTTGTGTTTGTGTTCTGGGAAGGCATGCCGTAGTGCTTAAAATTAGGGCTTAAAATCAGGGCTTCAGCATCCAACAAACCTCTATTTGAATCCTACCTTAGGACTCCTTCCTTATCCATGAAATGGAGATCCAACATCAACCTAATAGCTTTGTCATAAGGAATAAAAAAGGGAATGCAAATTAAGTACTTAGCACATTGCTGGCACTGCTTGGATGCTACTTAAAAGAGTGACTGCAGGGCTTCCCTGGTGGCGCACTGGTTGAGAATCTGCCTGCCAATGCAGGGCGCACGGGTTCGAGCCCTGGTCCAGAAAGATCCCACATGCCGCGGAGCAGCTGGGCCCGTGAGCCATGGCCACTGAGCCTG
>NW_006774511.1:0-1737 GCF_000442215.2 Lipotes vexillifer | reverse complement strand
TGTCAAAACACAAGCCTATTTCTTTTGTTCTGAGGGTTTTTTTTTTTTTTTTCTTTTTCAGTAAGCGGGCCTCTCACTGTTGTGGCCTCTCCTGTTGCAGAGCGCAGGCTCCAGACGCACAGGCTCAGCGGCCATGGCTCACGGGCCCAGCCGCTCCCCAGACTGGGGCACGAACCCGTTTCCCCTGCATGTGCAGGCAGACTCTCAACCACTGCGCCACCTGGGAAGCCCCTGAGGGTATTTTAATAGCTGTCTCCAAAAGATGTGAGGACATGTACCATATGACCTGCTCTACTAGGTAGCCTAGTGGCAGTTTTGGGAGAAAGCTTTCTGGGCGCAGCTCTTATTACCTTATTGCTGACTTTATGAGTTAGTGGGAGGTAAGGAAGAGCAGTTGGATAGGGTAAGACATGCTGTGTTTAAACCAATTTCTACCCCCCAAAACACCTTTGGAGACTTTTCCTACTATAATATAGCACGTACTTGAGAAATAGTTAATATTTTTCCATAGTGAATCTTGCTAGTGAGGGAGGGAAATACTACTAAAAGGAATAGCAGTCTAAAGATTGATTCAAACAAATGTGCTATTAGAAGCATGCAGTTAAAGTAGTGAGTAAAGATGTGACGCTTTGTTTCTTACAGTTCTTTCTATGAACATCCATACTTCAGGACCCATAAAAAGGATCAATGGATTTTCTTTCTTTTTTATTAAATTTGTAAGTCATTGGAAAATATACAAGTCCACACTTTTTTGCTCATATCCCATTCATCTGTGAGAGAGGGTGAACATAATGGCTCAAAATGTTTCCCATCTTTGTCAGAGTCACATATCCTATTGATTGCTTGTTTCCAACAAATGGTGATGAGCCATAAACTCTAAAGCCCTCCATGCCCCATCTCCTTAATATTCTCCTCATAACAATCAGAATCAGGTCCATTCTATCTGCTTTTATGATTTTAATCATTACTTTGTAACTTTAATACCATCCATTTTGCCATCAACACGGTATGTAAGGGTTTTTTTGGACGAAGAAAAATGAACATTTTGCATTTTAAAATTGCATTTAATAACTTAGAGCCACCATGGGTTTCTGTTCTTAGAAACTGCAACCAGATCTCATATCAGCAGATTGGATTATTGAAAGCACAGAGTAAAAGTTGCATTATAATGTATAAAAATGCTGATGAAGAGCAGTGGAGTGCTGTGTGGCACAGCTTTGATTTACAGATCAACTAGGGTGGCCAGTTATTGATCATTACTTGTGAATTATTGATACCCTGAGATCAGTGAAATGGTTTCTTTTCAGCTTGTCTCAGTTTACGCTTCCTTCAAAGAATGCAGGTTTTGTTTGTAGGACTGTCTTTGTTTGGCTTCCCTGAAACCTAATGGTTCACAGTACTTGTTAGAAGAGGATTCTATTGCATCTTGATATTTTAGGTAAATAAAAGTGTCTCCTTGGAAGGAAAGTCTTTCCGTTCAGTGTAGTAGTATTACCCCTTTGTATCAGATTCTTGTAGGGTCCTGGTTCTTTTAATATGAATTTGCCTTAATCATGTAACTACCTTTCCCACTTTTCTTGACCAAGTGACATTAGAGGTATTCTTTTCCTTCCTTCCTTCCTTCCTTCCTTCCTTCCTCCCTCCCTCCCTCCCTCCCTCCCTCCCTCCTTTCTCCCTTTCTTTCTTTCTTTCTTTTCTTTCTTTCTTTCTTTCTTTCTTTCTTTCTTTCTTTCTTTC
>NW_006774510.1:0-205 GCF_000442215.2 Lipotes vexillifer | reverse complement strand
TCTTTATGATTTCTTTCCTTCTGCTAACTTTGGGGTTTTTTTGGTTCTTCTTTCTCTAATTGCGTTAGGTACAAGCTTAGGTTGTTTCTTTGAGATGTTTCTTAAGGTAGGATTGAATTGCTATAAACTTCCCTCTTAGAATTGTTTTTGCTGCATCCCATAGGTTTTGGGTCGTCATGTTTTCATTGTCATTTGTTTCTAGGTA
>NW_006774509.1:0-511 GCF_000442215.2 Lipotes vexillifer | reverse complement strand
GCGTAAAGACTTGTATTTTCTGTTATTTGAAGGTGTTAAGACCCCACATAGAATATGAGTCCTTTAAAGGAAAGTTGTGAATGGCCCAGGGAATGTTGAATTTCCATGTGGCAATATCTTCTTGATCGGTCATGATGATGATGATGGTAGCATCAGTAGCATTTATCAGTGTTTCCTGGGTGAGAGGCACTTTATCCTAATGACCTTTTATCCCCATGACGACCCTGTGAAGTAGGAAATACTGTTTCAGCATCTTCAGGGTTTTTTGTTTTTTGTGTTTTTTAATCAGGAATTTACCCTAGATCACAGTTGGGTGGTAGAACGACCAGAACTGGACACAAGCCTTTCCTGAATTCCCAGAGTGTGATCTTATCAGTTGTATTGCCTCATGCAGAGCCATGTAAATGTTGCCAAAGCTGTTTCTAACAGATTCTAACTCAGAAGCTCCGGGGTTAAGTGCAGAGCAGTTGAGTGTGATTGTCTTTACAGACAGTAGATAACTTAAGAGAAG
>NW_006774508.1:0-527 GCF_000442215.2 Lipotes vexillifer | reverse complement strand
TTTCTCCATCAAATCTGAATGAGATCTTTGCTGGGTAGAGTAATCTTGGTTGCAGGTTTTTCTTCTTCATCACTTCAAATATGTCCTGCCAGTCCCTTCTGACTTGCAGAGTTTTTGCTGAAAGATCAGCTGTTAACCTTATGGGGATTCCCTTGTGTGTTATTTGTTGTTTTTCCCTTGTTGCTTTTAATATGTTTTCTTTGTATTTAATTTTTGACAGTTTGATTAATATGTGTCTTGGCGTATTTCCCTTTGGATTTATCCTGTATGGGACTCTCTGTGCTTCCTGGACTTGATTAACTATTTCCTTTCCCATATTAGGGAAGTTTTCAACTATAATCTCTTCAAATATTTCCTCAGTCCCTTTCTTTTTCTCTTCTTCTTCTGGAACCCCTATAATTCGAATGTTGGTACGTTTAATGTTGTCTCAGAGGTTTCTGAGACTGTACTCAGTTCTTTTCATACTTTTTTCTTTATTCTGCTCTGAAGTAGTTATTTCCACTGTTTTATCTTCCAGGTCACTTATC
>NW_006774506.1:0-293 GCF_000442215.2 Lipotes vexillifer | reverse complement strand
TTCGTGCCCCGGTCCGGGAGGATCCCACGTGCCGCGGAGCGGCTGGGCCTGTGGGCCGTGGCCTCTGAGCCTGTGCGTCTGGAGCCTGTGCTCCGCAATGGGAGAGGCCCCAGCAGTGAGAGGCCCGCGTACCGCAAAAAAAAAAAAAATCCCTCACAACAAATTTTAGAGAGGCTAGGGTACAGGGGAGCAAAATATAATTAGAACAACTGTAAGACAAGTTTAAGACTTGATTGGTTTCTATGTTTAGGTTGGTCTCCCAGTAAGAACTTCAAGTGTCTAAAATAATCTTT
>NW_006774504.1:0-2284 GCF_000442215.2 Lipotes vexillifer | reverse complement strand
ACCAAATGTAAAATAGATAGGTAGTGGGAAGCAGCTGCATAGCACAGGGAGATCAGCTTGGTGAAAGTAACACACCATTGTAAAGCAATTATACACCCATAAAGATGTTTTTAAAAAAGAAAAAGAAATAGCTAGAATAAATGCATGGCAAGTTGAAAGTTCATGGTGTATTTAAGAAGTCACAAACCTGTTGTCTGATTGAAGAACTGGGCAAAATCTTGGGTGTTGCAAGAGATAAGACTTGAAAGGATAATTGGGGCCAGGGCATCAACTATGTTAATATTATTCTTACACCAGAGGAGGAATGGTTCAAATATGTAGGGGGTTGTGTATGGATAGCTGACTGTAAATGTTTAAATATTGTCTTAAAGAAATAGATCTTTTTGTGTCGCTGTAGAGGAAAATTTAGGAACTAGTAGGTAAAAGTTAGAGCATTTAGATATGGTAAGTATGGATATTGTTCCCAATTCTTTACTTTCCCTCTGTATTAGAATTATACATATATACCCCCAGCTGTGTGTCCATGTGGTCCTTCCACCAAAAATAGATGGTATATTCCCTGATACACTGATGTGCATGTGTCCTTTTGACTTGCTTTGGAAAACATGTGGTTTGAAGGGAGAGGGTACCAGTTCCAAGGAGACGTTCAAACACATTTGCATAATTTGCCTTTGCCTATAACACTTTCTTCAACTACAATAAGAAGAACATTCCTTGAGTAGCCAGTGCTCCAAAGAGACTGGGATACACAGTGAGCATACTTGGTCCCAGCCCAAAGTCTTAGCCAAATCCATCCAAATGCAGCAAAGTCACAGCTGACCTACTTACCAGTAAGAAGGAAATAAAGATTTTTCACTGAGATTTTGAAAGTGTTTATTATAAAGCAAACAGCTGGCATTCTCTGGAAAAACCTTTTAAGAATCCAACCACCTCAAAATGGAAAGGAAAACTTTGGAGGCACTGTTTCCAGGAGTATTCAAGTAGAGCTGGCAGTTATTACTTTCCATCTCCCCTACCCCTAACCATTATTACCTTTTTCTTGGAAGACTCTGAAAGCCACGAAACACATCCCATCATCTAAACAGTGCATCACATAGCAGCAAGAATGGCCTTTTACACAGTTGTTGGGTCATTTTTATCCCTCTTTAAAATAATTCAGTGCTTGCAAGTGCACTTAGAAGGAAACCCGGACTCCCTGTGTGATGGCCTCCCATTTCCACATCTTCTTGCTGGGACACACTCTCCTTTTCTACCTGCCACCCTGAACTTCTCTGTACCATCAATGTGTCCATTTCCTCCTGGTGTAGGCCACTGAGGTGACCTGCTGTCAGCTGCTCTTTTCCCCTGGATATTCCTACTCATCATTTGATATCAGCTTAAAAATTCCCTCCTTGTGCATTTCCTGGTCATGCTGTCATTCTCCATTCCTTAAAAGCATTTATCAAAACCAGCAACTTATTTATTAACTTAATTAATTTTTCCCCACATAAATGAACATTTTGTGAAGGCAAGAACCATATTTGTGTTGTCATCTTATTACCTACATCAGGTGAGTGTATATTTATGTAGCAATAACTAACTAACTAAATAAATAAATAAATAAATGAGTAAATAAATATATCATTAGAGATACAATAGTGCAAGTTTAATTATTGGATAAAGATTGAATAAAACAAACTCTATAATCATTTTAACACAAAACATTGAGCAATTAGACTTGCAAACTTTATTAAAAATGTAACTGGAAGAATTTGGGACCATATCGAACTCTTTCCTTCTGTCATTTTTGCACAGGCTTCCTTGGACTAACCTGAGCTAACAAAGGGAAGAGCCACTAAAAGGTAATTGTGTTTTTGTACTGTTCCTGAAGTCCCAAATTTATACCAAAAAACTATCAAAACATACTTCACAAATTTGGCATTTAAAGCATATAAGAAAGAGGAAGTCACCTCCATTTTTCAAATAGCATTTTTTTCTTCAGTGTGGATTAGACTGCATATTTCTTGATAATTTACCAGCCTGTAGAGATGTGAACGCAATTAAATAAACATACTTGCCTAAAATGCACAGTGGTATGACAATTAAAAAGGAAATCAGTCTTGGAAGGACCACATAAATTTTAAATCATAGATAGATATTGGAACAACAGAACCCACTGCATCAGACAAGCACCATATCACAGCAGCACCTCCTCTCACAGACTGTTTTATAGAAATTTTGCATTTGTGTGTGTGTGTGTGTGTGTGTGTGTGTGAGAGAGAGAGAGAGAGAGAGAGAGAGAGAG
>NW_006774503.1:0-206 GCF_000442215.2 Lipotes vexillifer | reverse complement strand
AAGGATGCTTCAATGTAAATTAAATAAAATATGTAAATTAAAACATGTGATGAACCACAGTAACAGAATAAAACATAAAAATCATATGGTAATTTCAATAGACACAGAAAAGGCACTTGACAAAATTGAACATCCTTCCAAACTTGGTTTAGAAAAATGTACCTCAACATAATAAAGGCCATAAAGAACAAATTCACAGCAAACAT
>NW_006774502.1:0-234 GCF_000442215.2 Lipotes vexillifer | reverse complement strand
CCCTAAACCGTTGTCGTACCCTAACCTGTACCCTAAACCGTCCCTGTTCCCTAACCCTAACCCGAAACATAACTCTACACCTAACCCTTACCAGAAGCCTTCCCTACCCCGTGCACTTATCCTAACCCGTACGCTAACACTGACCCGTGCCCTAACACGTACGCTAACCCCAAACCACTGTTGTACACTAACATGTACCCTAAACCGTCCCCGTTCCCTAACCCTAACCCTAAC
>NW_006774501.1:0-997 GCF_000442215.2 Lipotes vexillifer | reverse complement strand
CCCAGCCGCTCCGCGGCATGTGGGATCCTCCCGGACCGGGGCACGAACCCGCTTCCCCTGCATAGGCAGGCGGACTCTCAACCACTGCGCCACCAGGGAAGGCCAGTTTTCCATTCTTAACATGGTCTATTTGCTTTCTCTTGACTCTTCTTTCTTTGTGACTTCTCTACATCTTATTTCCCCAAGTTTTCCTAAGCACAGAAAATGAATGACTTCAACAACCACAGACTGCAGTAAGTGGATCCAACCCCAGTTCACTTGGTTACAAGGATCCAACTGCACCAGCCTTCTGACTGCCACCTCCTCCATCCCAGTCTCTCCCTTCTTTTCAATTAGGTGGTCAAACCATGAAGTTTTCTTTTGTCCGCCTTCTCCAAGATTTCACTAGCCCTATTTGAGGAATTTATTAGGGTGACCAACCATCCAGGTTGGCCAGAGGCTTTCCTGGATTTAGCACTGCAAGTCTCACGTCCTGGGAAACCCCTCAGTCCTGGGCACACTGAGATAATTGTTCATCCTACTTCTGATCTATTAACTGAGAATCATGAAATACATGTTACATCACATTATGCTGCATTCAGCCTTTCAATTGAACTCAATCCTGTGTGCCTCCCAGGTGGAAAAGCCACAGCCCATTAGCTAAATTCAGGCTGGGGCCTGATTTTGTACAGCCTGTAACTTCAGAATGTTTCTTACATTATTAAAGAGTTGTCAGAATAAAAGTGAATATATGACAGAGACCACATGTGTACTACAAAGCCAAAAAATTTTACTCTCTGGCCCTTCACAGACGAAATGCTGACCCACAGACTAAAGACTTCTTCCTTTATTGTGTAACAACAGGGTTTGGGATGCTCAACCAAAGTCCATTTTGCCAATGAGATGTAAGGACAATATAGTGATTTTTGATTATGATTATTATTTTTTTTAAAGATGTTGGGGGTATGAGTTTATTAATTAATTTTTATTTATTTTTGCTGTGTTGGGTCTTAGTTTC
>NW_006774500.1:0-210 GCF_000442215.2 Lipotes vexillifer | reverse complement strand
AAATATTACTCCCATGAACTAAGAGGACAGAGAACTTGAGTGACTTGGAAAGTCATTTAATCTGCTTGGTAATAAGATTACCTCCTTCTCTTTCAGGAACTGAAATATGGAATTGATGAGACGATCCAGATACCAGTCATTTGCTCTGATGTGAATACCAATAAACACACACACACACACACACACACACACACACACACACACACACAC
>NW_006774499.1:0-1538 GCF_000442215.2 Lipotes vexillifer | reverse complement strand
TGCCCCGGTCCAGGAAGATCCCACATGCCACGGAGCGGCTAGGCCTGTGAGCCATGGCCGCTGTGCCTGCACGTCCAGAGCCTGTGCTCCGCAACAGGAAAGGCCACAAAAGTGAGAGGCCCACGTACCGAAAAAAAAAAAAAAAAAAATTCAGGTCAGGAGTTACCCTCTTCTGGCTAGGCTAAGTGTGCTCCCTCTAGGCATCTTCAATCATAGCACTTACCACATCCTATTATTATTGTCTGTTATCCTCTACATCTTCTCCCATTAGATTCAGTTTCTTGGCAGTGGAGACTAACTTTTATTTCTATATTGCCAGTGCCTAGATTAGTACTTGGCCATAAGACTGATACAAGTTTCCTAAATGGATAATCAGAGGGGAGGGAAAGAAGGAAAATCCATTACAACTAGAAAAAAAAATTAAAAAGTAATGCCTTGAAAATTAGTGACATTTAGTATATGAACATCTGTGTGCAGACATGGGTAAATGGGAACCAGGTTCATTCAATCATTCATAACTGGTCCTGGAGCCAAACTGCCTGCATTTGAAACTCAGTTCCACCACTTACTAGCTGTGATCCTGGTCAAATTACTTAACCTCTCTATACTTCAGCAGCCTATTTCTAAAATGAGAATAATAACAGTATATATCTTATAGAGTAGCTGTAGGAGTTAGGCAAGTTACTATATGCAAAACACATATTACAGTGGCTGGCAAAAGGCAAGAGCTATATAAATGTCAGCTATTAAAGCTGTCTTGAGACGTAAACCTGGGGTCCAGACGCAAAACCCCCAGATGTAAACCCCCCAAGTGGTAAACCAGGCCCAGATGTAAAACTGGGATCTGGAAGTAAACCCTCAGATGTAAACCCCCCAAGTCGTAAACATGGAGCCCAAAGGTAAACCTGTGGGCTAGATGTAAACCTGTGTGGAAGCTATGAACTGGGTCTCAGACACCGGCCGAACCCCCCGATGCTGCACTCAGGAGCAGAGAAGGGGAGCACCCAGCACCCTGTATGACTCAGACCTGACACCCAGCCCTCAGGTGACTGCACCTGACTGGGAAGCCCCTGACAGGAGGCCACACAGGCGTCTCTGGGATCCGAGGAGAGGAGCCCCCAACAGGATGCCTGGCCCTCAGGTGACTCTGTGACAGGACAGCTGACCAAGCCATGTGGCTGATAGGGTCTTGGCGCTCCAGCCAGGTGTCAAGACCTGTGCCTCTGAGGTGGGAGAGCCGAGTTCAGGACATTGGTCTACCAGAGACCTCCCAGCCCCACGTAATATCAAAGGGCAAAAGCTCTCCCAGAGATTTCCATCTCAAAGCTATGACCCAGCTATGACCACTCAACGACCAGCAAGTTCCAGTGCTGAACACCCCATGCCAAACAACCAGCAAGACAGAAACATAACCCCACCCATTAGCAGACAGGCTGCCTAAGATCATAATAAGGTAATAGACATCCCAAAACACAACCAGATGCAGTCCTGCCCACCAGAAAGACAAGATCCAGCCTCATCCACCAGAACACAGGCAC
>NW_006774498.1:0-263 GCF_000442215.2 Lipotes vexillifer | reverse complement strand
CCCGTACGCTCACACTAACATGTGCCCTAAAACGTACGCTAACACTAAACAGTTTTCGTACCGTAACCTGTAGCCTAAACCGTCCCCTTTCCCTAACCCTAACCCTAACTTTAACCTTAACTCTTACCCGAAGCCTTACCCTCACCCGTTCCCGAATCCTAACACGTATGTTAACACTAACCTGTGCCCTAACCCGTACGCTAACTCTAAAGCATTGTCGTACCCTATACTGTACCCTAAACCGTCCCCGTTTCCTAACCCTA
>NW_006774497.1:0-319 GCF_000442215.2 Lipotes vexillifer | reverse complement strand
CTGGTGGCGCAGTGGTTGAGAGTCCGCCTGCCGATGCAGGGGACACAGGTTCATGCCCCGATCCAGGAGGATCCCATATGCCACGGAATGGCTAGGCCCATGAGCCATTGCCACTGAGCCTGCGCATCCAGAGCCTGTGCTCCACAATGGGAGAAGCCATAACAGTGAGAGGCCCATGTACCACAAAAAGAAAAAAAAAATCTTCCAACAAACAAAAGCCCAAGACCAGATGGCTTCACAGGTGAATTCTATCAACCATTCAGAGAAGAGCTAACACCTATCCTTCTCAAACTCTTCCAAAATATAGTAGAGGGAGGAA
>NW_006774496.1:0-2720 GCF_000442215.2 Lipotes vexillifer | reverse complement strand
TGTGATGAAACCTGGATTTACCACGTCTACACCCATAGCTGGGTGAGCCATAAGGCAGAACACCTGGGGCTGAGAGAATTGGTGAGGTTCGGTGAGCAAATGCAGACAATTTCAAGTAATACTGCATGGTACCCATACCATGGGTCTCAACTCTCTAGATTTAAGGGATTATTCCTAAAGCTAAAACATGCATGGGAGACCCAGAGAATGGTCCACCGTGTGATCCAGCAATGTTTCTAAAACGCATCTCATTTTTCATCCCCTGGTACTCCGGTTCGCCATTCCAGATGTTTTACTAACAATCTCCCCACTTGGAGAGTCAGTGCCTTTAACCTCCTGTATGGCACAGTTTGCAATTTCTGCGGAGGATGAACGGGAATAGGGAGAACCAATGAGAGACTAGCTGTACTTGTTTACACGGGCACATTTCACTCTAACTTCCCACCAGGAAGAAGAATTAATCAAAGGCTCAGCGTGCCACGCCGGAACCAGAATAGGGCCTGAAGCAATCTTGCAGGTTTGAGGCCAGCTCACAAAAAAGTGAGTTGAAAACAGGAGCTCAGAATTTCCCACCAGGAAGAATTAACCAAAGGCTCAGCGTGCCACGTGGGAACCAGAATAGGGCCTGAAGCAATCCTGCGGTTTGGCGGCCAGCTCACAAAAATGACAGTTGAAAAAAGAAGCTCAGGGTCACTGCAATTCTCAAACCTGCAGAGTTATAAAGGACAACTATCGACCAAATATATATTGAGGTAAGGCTGCGAACAGGACTTGAAAGCGAGGCACATTTGCAGGAAACAGATTTCAGGAGGTAGATTGGAACTGCGTTTAAAGTATATGAAAAGCGGCAGAAATTCGACAATGATGCACTTGGCCTAATAGGGCCTAAGGGTTTTTTCCTGGATATATTCAGGGAAAAACACATATGCACTTTTTGGCCAACCAAGCAAGTGTGCAATGGAAATCCACACTGCAATGAAGTCTCACTTCCCACCGGTCAAAAGAGCCATCTGATAAAAGTGTAAAAACCAGAAAGGCAGGACAGGCTATGGAGAACTGGGAGCATTGTTATGCTGATGAGCGGGATGTAAATTGCCAACAGCCACTCTGGAGAAGTGTATGGTGTTTCCTGAAACATCTAAAAGACAAAGCTACAGAGCCTAGGGCACTTCCTCTCATGGCCCTATAGCTTGGGAAAACTAAAAATCAACAAGACACAGCCAGCCCAAAGTTTAGGGCTCCTGTGTTTACAAAAACCTCTGACTACTGTACAACTTAAATATCCCAGAAAGAGAAAAGTGGATGAAGAAATTGTGGTACTTATGTACAGTGGAATATCACTCAGCCATGAAATCAATGTCATCATGTCTATAGCAGCACAATGAGTGGATTTTCGTACGATGATTCTAAGTGAAAGAAGTCACACAGAAAAAGAAACTTGTCATAACATATCACTTATAGAGGGAATGTAAACATGGCTACACATGATCTGAATTACAAGGCAGAACAGAGTCTCACATTTAGAAAACAACTTATGCCTGCTTAAGGGGAAAGGTGAGTTAGGGTGATGCAT
Source organism: Lipotes vexillifer (assembly GCF_000442215.2). Classification (NCBI taxonomy): domain Eukaryota; kingdom Metazoa; phylum Chordata; class Mammalia; order Artiodactyla; family Lipotidae; genus Lipotes; species Lipotes vexillifer. The sequence goes on along the minus strand of NW_006774496.1, from coordinate 1,147 downwards.
AAAACCAGAGTTTGAAATTAGCTCAGATCCGGTTCCATAAGCCAACTATGTAATAGACAAGACCTACTCCCTGCTCAACGAACTGGATTCAACACCCCCTATTCACCTCAGAGGAATATATCTGACTAGTAAGAATCTTAAAACCTATGTATTGATATATCTTCGTAAGGGAATCAAGGGTGTGTAGAGCGGCATAAACACAGCAGTGAAAATCAGCTAAACCCCATTACAAAAATAAATTTCAAAAACAAAACACAAAGACAGTGAAAGAGAGAGAAATTCTTACAAAATTCGTTCAGGGCTTGTGATGCAACCTGGATTGACCACATATACACCCACCGCTGGATGAGACATAAGGCTGCACACTTGGGGCTGAGAGGACTGGTGCGGCTGGGTGAGTGAATGCAGACCCTTTAAAGTAATACTGCGTGCTACCCATTCCCTGGGTCTCAACTCTCCACGTTTAAGGGAATCTTCCTACAGCTAAAACATGCATGGCAAAGCCAGGGGATGGTCCACCGTGTGATCGGGAAAGGTTTCTAAAATACACGTCATGTTTCCTCTCCTGGTGCTCGGATTCACCATTCCAGCCTCTTTACTAACAACCTCACCACTTGGAGAGTCAGCACCTTTAACTTCCTATTTCTCACAGGGTGCCAATTATGCGGAAACAGGGAACAAAGGAAACAGGGGGAGCAAATGAGAGATTCGGTGCAGGTGTTTGGTCGCGCACATTTCACCCTCATTTCCCATCCGGAAGAAGAATGAACCAAAGGCTTAGCCACCGCCCCAGACCTAGAACAGGGCCTGAAGCAATCCTGCGGTTTTGTGGCCAGCTCAAAGGAGAGGGAGTGAAAAATGGAGCTCAGGGGCACTGCAGTTCACAAACCTGCAGAGTCATAAACGACAACTATCGGTTAAAAATATATTGAGTTAAGGCAAAGAGGAGGATTCAAAAGCAAGGCAGAATTGCAGGAAACAGATTTCGAGAGGTTGATTGGAGTTGCCTTTAAATCACATGAAAAGCAGCAGAACGTCGACAATGATGCAGTTAGCCAAAAAGCGCATATGCGTTTTTTCCTGAATATATTCAGGATAAAACGCATATGCGCTTTTTGGCCAACCAAGCAAGCGGGAAATTCAAATC
>NW_006774495.1:0-300 GCF_000442215.2 Lipotes vexillifer | reverse complement strand
TCTCCAGCATTTATTGTTTATAGATTTTTTGATGATGGCCATTCTGACTGGTGTGAGGTGATAACTCATTGCAGTTTTAATTTGCCTTTCTCTAATGATAAGAGATGTTGAGCATTCTTTCATGTGTTTGTTGGCAATCTGTATATTTCTTTGGAGAAATGTCTATTTAGGTCTTCTTCCCATTTTTGGATTGGGTTGTCTGTTTTTCTGATACTGAGTTGAATGAGCTGCTTGTAAATTTTGGAGATTAATCATTTGTCAGTTGCTTCGTTTGCAAATATTTTCTCCCATTCTGAGGGT
>NW_006774494.1:0-230 GCF_000442215.2 Lipotes vexillifer | reverse complement strand
AGTCCTGCCACTCACAAGCCAAAATTGCTTGTGACTCTGGGACTAATGGAATACAAAAGAAGGTATCATTGAAGACTGATACACAATACGATGTCCTGGTGGTTTGTAGAATGACCAGCATTGTGTAGGAATTAGGAACTACTGGAGGTATATCCTCAGTGGCTTCGCTGACTGTCCTGACATCCTTCACCAGGTCCCCAGCAGCCCATGGGTCTCTCCTGGTCAGGCCA
>NW_006774493.1:0-582 GCF_000442215.2 Lipotes vexillifer | reverse complement strand
ATCCCGCAGGATTGCTTCAGACCCTAGTCTGGTTCAGGCATTGCATGCTGAGGCTTTGGTTCACTCTTCTTGCTGGTGGGATATTAGAGTTCAATGTGCTCGTCCAAACACCTAAAGCTAGTCTCTCGTTGGTTCTCCCCATTCCTGTCCATCTTACGCAGAAATCGCAAAGTGTGCCAAACAGGGCGTTGAAGGCACTGACCCTGCAAGTGTGAGGAGTGTCAGGAAAGCATCTTGAACGGCCAACACGTGTAGCAGGGCACGTAAACTGAGATGCATTTTAGGAACGCTGCCCGATCACACGGTGGACCATACACTGGGTTTCCCATGAATGTTTTAGCGGAAGGAAGAATCCATTAAACCTGGGGAGTTGGGCCCCATGGAATGGATAACATGCAGTATGGCTTCAAAGGCTTTGCCTTTGCTTACAAAAACTCACCAATCGTGTCAGCCCCTAGTGTCCAGCCTTATGTCTCACACAAATGTGGGTGTACATGTGGTAAATCCAGGTATAATCCCGAGCCTTGAATGAATTAATTAAGAATGTCTCTCTATTTCACTGTCATTGTGTTTTGGTTTTGA
>NW_006774492.1:0-1823 GCF_000442215.2 Lipotes vexillifer | reverse complement strand
TCCCACATGTAACATTCCTATAGGGTCAGCCATCATTTATTCAGTTGCTCATTTGCTAAAAAATTACAGACAGTAGGGAGCTAACGAGTGGTGGAGAATCCGATTTGGCAAGGAGTTTCCAATCAATCTGCCGCTTCCTTCTTAGCCTATAAATACACTTGGGTATTTATCATCTATGCCTATTTAAATCTCTCTCTTCTTAACCTTCTCACTTATTTTTCGGATCGATGACAAGCTTTGAAAGGGGCCTCCACAAGGCTGCCTCTGGCCACAAACTTTAATTTCATTCTCATTGCCAGACAATGAACACCCTAAAATGTGAATAGATAATGCAATATGTACAGTGTGCCAGGAGATGCTCTAACTTATTATGTATATTAACTCATTGAACCCTCATGAGCAGCCTATAAACCAGTTTCAAAGAATATTAGTGCCCACTTCATGCGCTTGTCAGGAAGATTAAAATATTATTTTCATTTTGCAGATGTGGAGACTGAGGCATTGAGAAGTCAGGTATCTTAGCCAGGTAGTGCAGCTGGTCAGTTTGGAGGCCAGGATTTAAACCCATATCGTCTTGCTCCTCCAATCCACGTCCTTAATCATGTCACTGTTGTCCTTCTCAATAACACCACCTGCTAGGTGCTTGGATGGAGTGACAGAGTCCTCTGGGAAGACCACAGTTGAGTTCCAGGAGAGGAATCAGAGACTGCAAGGAGGAAAGTGGCTTTGAGCAGGTTGTGGCCGCCATGAAAATAAACACTTGTACCCTTGCTTTCTCCCAGCCCACATCCTGATTCCTATTCTGCTCTCTGAGGACTCTGGAAACAAACAAACTTGCCTCTCCTCAAACAAGTCACTTCCCTTAAGTAGAAGTGGCCAGCTGAGTTTCATGACTTTTAGGATCCCTTCCAGCATCAAAATGCTTTTATTGCCCAGAAAAGGGTTGGGTAATTTTTCAATCCATTTATCTTAATTGTATCTTGACAGCTCCACCCATACTTCCCTGCGCTGGCCCCCTTTCCTACCCTGGGCGAGCTGGAATGCTTTTGAATGGGTTTCACTTTCCTCTCCAAACACCCACATTTTCCCCTTCCTTCCAAAGCAGCTCAAATGTCCTCTCATCTGTGTTGACTGCTCCAGTAGCCTGCAAGAGCTCTGCTTCCAGCAACATTCTGTGTGTCTTCTCTCTGACTCCCTGAAGTGCGCGGCAACTTTGTGCCTCTCACCTGCCGTGTTCTGTCCCAGTGCCTGAGAGCTTGCCGGACCCTTGCCCCATGCTCAGGTACTGCTGGCAGGTAGTGAGGGCAGGACACACTTCTCCTACTCACTCATGGCCCAGCACCCAGCAGAGAGCTGGCTCATAGTACTCAATAAATATTAGTTTGATCTGATAATCATAAAATATTGCATAGTGATTCTCGACACTTAACTTTTCACTTTCTGCTTCCTTGAAAGCCCTGTAATCGTCTCCACATACATCTTAGGGGTAAGTATTATTATTCCCAATTTACTCCCAGGGAAACTGAGGCTGGAAAATGTAGGGTTATTTAGCAGAGATTATACAAGGGGACTTCTAGGCCTAACCCTGGTCACTTAATATAAGGATCAATCCAGACCCTTTTCACAACATCCACATGTCCTCAGCCACATAGAATCTCAGTTGGCATCCTTTACTTAGAGCTGAAGTCAAATAGCAGGAACACAATCCTTCCCACCAGGAACTCTCCTCAGTCTTAACAGGCTGTTAAAAAGAAGCTGAACTGGGGCTTCCCTGGTGGTGCAGTGGTTGAGAGTCCGCCTGCCGATGCGGGGGACACGGGTTC
>NW_006774491.1:0-531 GCF_000442215.2 Lipotes vexillifer | reverse complement strand
CTAACCCTCAACCGTTGTCGTACACTAACCTGTACCCTACACCATCCCCGTTCCCTAACCCTAGCCCTAACTCTGACCCTAAACCTTACCCGATTCCTTACACTAACCCATGCCCAAATCCTAATCCGTACGCTAAAACTAACCCGTGCCCCAAAACGTACGCTAAGCCGCAACCGTTGTTGTATCCTAACCCTTACCCGAAGCCTTACCCTAACCCGTGCCCTAATGCTATCCCGTACGCTAACACTAACCCGTGCCCTAACTCGTATGCTAACCCTCAACCGTTGTCGCACCCTATACTTTTCCCTAAACCGTCCCCGTTCCCTAACACTGACCCTAACCCTACCCATAACTCTAACCCTTTATCGAAACTTTACCCTAACCTGTGCCCTTATCCTAACCCGGATGCTAAAACGAAACCGTGCCCTAACACGTACGCTAACCCTCAACCCTTTGTGTACACTAACATGTAACGTAAAATGTCCCCGTTACCTAACCCTAACCCTAACCCTAACCTTAACCCCAACCCTT
>NW_006774490.1:0-230 GCF_000442215.2 Lipotes vexillifer | reverse complement strand
CATCCACTGTAATAAACCTCAAGCAAGGGTCAAATTCTGTATTAGCCTGATCTAGGTCTTCATTCTTTTTTTTTTCGCGGTACGCGGGCCTCACTGTTGTGGCCTCTCCTGTTGCGGACCAGACGCGGAGGCTCAGCGGCCATGGCTCATGGGCCCAGCCGCTCCGCGGTATGTGGGATCCTCCCGGACCAGGTCACAAACCCGTGTCCCCTGCATCAGCAGGTGGACTC
>NW_006774489.1:0-1395 GCF_000442215.2 Lipotes vexillifer | reverse complement strand
GAAAGAGGGAAGGAAGGAAGGAAGGAAGAAAAGAGAAAGAAATAAAGGAAGATTGGAAGGTAAGAAATAAAACTCTGTTTGTAGATGATATGAATGTGTATGTATAGAGACACCAGGAAAATACAAAAACTTCTAGAACTAATAAGTGAGTTTAGCAAGAATAAGGTACAAGGTAAACACACAAAATGAATTATGTTTCTTTATACCAGCAGTAAACAATTGAAAATCAAAATTAAAAATAGGATACCTCTTACAATTGCTAAAAAAACCCCACTGAGATATAAGTAAACAAAATATGGATAGAATCTGTATGTTAAAAGTTACAAAATTCTGATGAAATGCTACTGAGTCCAAGCTCATATGACTTGCTGCACAACAGGCCAATAAATCGAGAGATGAGTTGGGGCAAGGAATAGGGGCTTTATTCGGAAAGCCAGCAGACCGAGACCGTGGTGGACTCGTGTCCCAAAGAACCATCTTACCTGAGTTAGAATTCAGGCTCCTTTCATGCTAAAAAGGGAGAGGGTGTGGTTCATCGTTGCAAGCTTCTTGGTGGGGAAATCCTTTGTTCTCGCAGCTATTCATTGTAAGGTTGTTGCAATGTTCCTATAAACCTCCAACAAGACAAATGTTATTCTCTATCCTGCAACTTTTCATCTCTATATGAATGGAAAAGTGTTACATATTTAAAAGTCAGATGGGCTATCATGTATATTTCAGGCTATAGGCAACATTCTTTTACAAAGGTGCAGAGCCAGAATTACTAAGCAGAGGCAACAGAGCACAAAGGGTTAGAGCTAAAGGAATAGGTCGGATATGGAATCAGGTTTGTTCTTCTCTTTTTACAGAAAGGCATCAAAGGAGAAATAAATAAAGGTAGAGACATACAGTGAACAGGAATGCTCAATGTAGTAAAGATGTCAATTCTCCCCAAACTGATTTGTAATTCAATGCAACTCCTATCAAAATGCCAACAAGATTTTTTTTAGTATATATACACAAGCTTATCTTAAAATTTATATTTACATGGATTATTATATTTAAATTTATATAGGAAAGAAAAAGAACCAGAACAGTGAAAACAATATTAAAAAAGAAAAAAAAATGTTAGAGGAATCACACTACCTGATCTCAAGACTTATTAGTGACAGTAATCAAGACAGTGTGGTATTGAGGGAAGCATAGACATTAATCAATGGACCAGAGTAGGGAACCTAAAAATGGGGCCACATAAGTATGCCCAAATGAATTTTGACAAAAATTGAAAAACAATTCAAAAAGGAAGGATAGTCTTTTTTTTTTTTTTTAGCAGTACACGGGCCTCCCAATGCCGTGGCTTCTCCCGTTGCGGAGCACAGGCTCTGGACGCGCAGGCTCAGCGGCCATGGCTCACGG
>NW_006774487.1:0-331 GCF_000442215.2 Lipotes vexillifer | reverse complement strand
ATGTCCATGCCACTGTCTCACTTCGTCCCAGCTTACCCTTCCCCCTCCCCATGTCCTCAAGTCTGTTCTCTACGTCTGCATCTTTATTCCTGTCCTGCTCCTAGGTTCTTCAGAATCAATTTTTTTTTTAAGATTCCATATATATGTGTTAGCATATGGTATTTTTTTTTCGCTTTTTGATTTAACTTCACTCTGTATGACAGATTCTAGGTCCATCCACCTCATTACATGTGTCTTACATGTTTCACTACAAATAACTCAATTTTGCTTCTTTTTATGGCTGAGTAATATTCCATTGTATATACATGCCACATCTTCTTTATCCATTCAT
>NW_006774486.1:0-258 GCF_000442215.2 Lipotes vexillifer | reverse complement strand
ATTTATTTATTGTATTTATTTATTTTTGGCTGCGTTGGGTCTTCGTTGCAGCACATGGGCTTTCTCTAGTTGTGGTGAGCAGGGGCTACTCTTTGTTTTGGTCCACGGGCTTCTCATTGCAGTGGCTTCTCTTGTTGCAGAGCATGAGCTCTAGACGTGCAGGCTTCAGTAGTTGTGGCTCGCAGGCTCCAGAGTGCAAGCTCAGTAGTTGTGGCGCACAGGCTTAGTTGCTCTGCGGCATGTGGGATCTTCCCGGAC
>NW_006774484.1:0-215 GCF_000442215.2 Lipotes vexillifer | reverse complement strand
ACCCGAAGCCTTACCCTAAGCTGTTCCCTAATCCTAACCCGTACGCTAACACTAACCTGTGCCTTAACACGTACGCTAACCCTCAAATTTTGTTGTACCCTTAACTTTACCCTAAGCCCTCCCAGTTCCATAACCCTAATCCTAACACTAAACATGACCCTAACCCTTTCCCAAAGCTTTACCCTAACCCGTGCCCTAATCTTATCCCGAATGCT
>NW_006774483.1:0-4156 GCF_000442215.2 Lipotes vexillifer | reverse complement strand
GTGAGCCATGGCCGCTGAGCCTGCGCGTCTGGAGCCTGTGCTCCGCAACGGGAAAGGCCACAGAAGTGAGAGGCCCTCGTACCGCAAAAAAAACAAAACAAAAAAAGCCCTAATGATCAATATGATCCTCGTAGACTTTTAGACTGACATCTCTCAAATCCTTTAAGTAACAAGATGATTGATAAATAAATACACACCTTATTAAATACAATGGCAAATTGATTTGTTCTGAGAATAACCTCTAGGGCTGAGAGGAACTAAGTCTCCCCAGTTCTGACTCTGAAATCTATACTAAATGGAAAAGGTCAAATAGAAAAACAAAACTTCAATAAAGGGGGTGTTGAGGGAGAACTAAAAAGGACACATTAAAAAAGAGAAACAAACAAAAAAAACTGTTCAGAACGTGCCCATGGAGCCATTTATAATTCCTGGGTATAACTCACTATTTAAATTACTTGTCTCTTAATTATCTGGGCTGCAATTTATCTCCTGGTCACATGTTTTAGGCAGAACACAGGCTAGACCAAAACAAAATAGTGATCAATGGGAATTAGTTCCATGATGTACTGTTGATCGCATATAAAACAGGAGGATTTAGTGTTTGTCACTTTGTGGAAAAGAGTTTGTTTTCTTCCACAGATGCAGCCATTAGTTAGGAGCAAAACATATGGCTGGAGGGTAATTAAGATGCTGGTGCCCAACAGAATATGAATAAATAAACCCCATTTATCTCTCTCTGCCCCTACTGGCCTTTGTAACAGAACTTTGGCCCATAAATATCAGTTCTATTTAATGACATGGGGAATTTTGAGGGAAAAGCAAGTTTAGGGAAGAGAGGAGAGGATATCCAGAATATAGTTTGCACATGCTAAATTTAAGATGTCTGTTAGACATTCATCTGTTGGGATCAACAGACAGATAAATCAAACTCAAGAAAAAGGCTGGAGATATGAATTTGGGAGTTAAGTATATGATGGCATCTAAAGCCACTGGGAAAGAATGAGATTACCCTGGGAATAAAAGACAGCTGAGGACTGAACCCGTGGTTCTCTAGCATTAGATGTCAGGCAGAGGAGAAACAAACAAACAAAAGGAGACTGATAAGAAGCAGCAACTAAATAAGAAGAAAAAAGAATGGTGCCCTACAACACCAGTCCTGAGGTGTTCTAAGAAGGAGGGAGTGACCAATAATGCCAAATGACAGTGAGAGGCCAAGTTAAATGAGGACTGAGAACTGACCACAATGTTTGGGAACATGGAAGCTGTTGATGACTTCAAAAAAGTAGTTTTAGTGGAAGGATGGGGACTGCAGTAAGATAAGAGTGTCAGGTAAGGAAACGAACATCACTGCTCTTTAAAGATATTTTGCCATAAAGAGGAGAGCTATGTGGTAGGAGACAGAGGATCTACCCTCAAGGGGCAGAACTGTAATTTTTTTGTTTTTTGATTGGAGATTTTAGAGCATTTGTGTATGCTGCATTGGGAGGGAAACATTGATAATGCAGAAGAGAGGGATAGTCATTGTAAGATCAGAGTTCTAGAGCAGCTAAAAATGGTACTCCTGGAGGAATTAGTCCTAAACAAAGCCAGAGAGTTCATTGTCCATTACAGGAGAGAGGTTATTGATAATGACAAGGGCAAGAAGACAAGAAGGTCTTGACTGCTGCAGTGGGTGACTGACGCCGGGTGGAGGACAGGATCATTGGAAATGTGAATATGAAGGAACTGAGTGGAGGGTAAGCCAATGGACGAATCATCTTGGCACAATCTATGCTCCACGGGCAACAATCATTAGAAGTTCCTAAAGAGTGTTTTACACACACCCATGAATGAGAACAGAGTGCCTCTTGCCTTTGATCATAGCTACTCTGAACTCTTCCCATGCTGGCTACAGAGGCTCCTAACTTAGAGTTGGGACAGTTCTGCAGTCTGCTTCAAGACAATAAAGGGAAAGGTTTACCCTCTGCCGTATTACACTGTGCAAGTGCTGCATCTGAAGGCACTGCTCTCACTTTAAAATCACAGCGTGTTTCTTTGCGTCTTCAATTTCTTTCAACAGTCTTATGGTTTTCAGTGTACAGGTCTTTAACCTCCTAGATTAATTTTTTTCCTAGATATTTTATTCTTTTTTTGCAATTGTAAATGGGATTGTTTTCTTAATTTCTCTTTCTGCTTGTTCATCATTAGTGTATAGAAATGCAACAGATTTTTGTACATTGATTTTGTACCCTGCAACTTTACTGTATTCATTTGTTATTTCTAATATTTTTGTGTGGTATCTTTAGGGTTTTCTGCATATAAAATTATGTTATCTGCAAACAATGACAGTTTTACTTCTTCCTTTCCAATCTGAATGCCTTTAATTTCTTTTTCTTGCCTAATTGTTCTGGCTAAAACCTTTAATCCTATGTTGAATAAAAGTGGTGAGTAGACATCCTTGCCTTTTTCCTGATCTTAAAGGATAGTTTTAGATTTTCCACCATTGAGTATGATGTTAGCTATGGATTTGTCATTTATGGCCTTAACTATGTTGAGGTACATTCCTTCTATAGCCATTTTATTAAGTTTTTATCATAATGGGTGTTGAATATTGTCAAATGCCTTCTCTATACCTATTAAGATGATTTTAATCTTTTATTCTGTTGATGTGGTATATCACATGTGGATTATTTAAAAATTAAAAAATAAGAAAATGAACAAACCCAAACAAACAAAAACAAACACATAGATACAGAGAACAGAGTAGTGATTACCAGCGGGATAGAAGGGTGGGGAGAGGGCAAAATGTATATAGAGGGTCAACTGTATGGTGATGGATGGAAACTAAATTTTGGATGGTGAGCATACTATAGTGTATACAGAAGTTAAGATATCATGTTGTACACATGAAACTTCTATAATGTTACAAACCAATGTTACCTCAATTTAAAAAAATAGAAGAAAAAATAAAAAGAGACACAAATCACAGCACGTTTTCTCCCTGGGGGCTGTTATGCCAGAGAAGAGGCTTGGTCCAGGTGCTCTGACTACATTCCCCCTTCAAATTTCAGATCTTGTCACAGAATCCTGCTCATTGTGTCAGACTCTTTTTTTCTTATTATAAATTTTCTCTTTGGGTACCAGTTATTGGAATTATTTATGTTTCTCCTACCAAAAGAGTACCAGGCCCATGTAAATTAGTCATTGAAAATATATAATGGGTGACACCTGCAAGCTATATCTAAGTATCAGTTACAGCCCTGCTGGGAAAACCAAGGTGCCCATCTTACGAAATAATACAAATAAGTAGAAAACATGCAGGTCTTAGAACATAACGGTAGAGCCCAATGGTCAACATTGGAACAGGCTCTCATGCAATTTCACAGAGCATTGCTTGGTGTGGAGATTTCAACTTGCATAGCCTTGATTTTAAAAGTATCCTTTTGCAAAAAGAATATTCTCCTGTTCAACCAAAGGTCCTGTTTGGATGGGAAATATTTTACATGGAATGGTGAGAAAAATGGGGACACACCCTGGCCAGATAAAGTTATCTTCTGAATAATGAGTGACAGATACTACAGCTCAATCACTTTCCCAAGCAGGAGGCTGAATCCATACTCCTAAGCTCCTGGGGACAGCCAATTTGGGAAGGAAAGCAGGAGTTACCAAGAGGAAGGCAGTTGGTTCAGGTCTCCTAAAGATTTCTTGTCTCACTCAGGACTGCATTACAGGGAGAGAGGTTGATAATACATGACCTTGACTCATTGTTAGTATTGCTGATAAGTTTTATAAGGCAAATGATTAGAGATGTCAAGAAGGAGAAGATAAACATATTAGCAACTGATCTGAAGTTATAAATAGCATAATTTATGGATATTAAGATGTGTAATGGATATTGGGATGATTTTCAATATAATCTTCAATAATGAAATCAGAAATCATATAAAATTAAAGTCACAGCTAAAAAAAGGTCAGAATTAACTTTTCTTTTCCTTTTTGAGGCAATAATCTTAAGACTTTGGAGACAGAGAATCTAGGTATACATTTCAATGAATCTCAATTTATGAGACATTTTGCCTAAAGGGAAAAAATGTACCTGTTGGAAGTGTATCTTTTTTTTTTTTTTGCGGTACGCGGGCCTCTCACAGCTGTGGCCTCTCCCATTGCGGAGCACAGG
>NW_006774482.1:0-477 GCF_000442215.2 Lipotes vexillifer | reverse complement strand
TTCTCCATAGTGGCTGTATCAATTTACATTCCCACCAGTAGTGCAAGAGGGTTCCCTTTTCTCTACACCCTCTCCAGCATTTGTCGTTTGTAGATTTTCTGATGATGTTCACTCTAACTTGTGTGAGGTGATACCTCATTGTAGTTTTGATTTCTCTAATGATTAGTGATGTTGAGCAGCTTTTCATGTGCTTCTTGGCTATCTGTATATCTTCTTTGCAGAAATGTCTATTTCGGTCTTCTGCCCATTTTGGGATTGGGTTATATGTTTTTTTAATATTGAGCTGCATGAGCTGTTTATTTTGGAGATTAATCCTTAGTCTGCTGCTTCATTTGCAAATATTTTCTTCCATTCTGAGGATTGTTTTTTCAACTTGTTTATGGTTTCCTTTGCTGGGCAAAAGCTTTTAAGTTCCATTAGGTCCCATTTGTTTATTTTCGTTTTTATTTCCATTACTCTAGGAGGTGGATCAAAAAA
>NW_006774481.1:0-1809 GCF_000442215.2 Lipotes vexillifer | reverse complement strand
GAAACTAACACACCATTGTAAAGCAATTACACTCCAATAAAGATGTTTAAAAAAAAAAAAAAATGAGAGAAAAGAATGGGTTTTCAGAGGTCATGAGCTGGTGGTGCCTCAGAGCCTAAACCAGCCTTTATACCCTTTTGATCAGGCCCACCCAGTGTGTTAGCTTTTTAATTTTTTTTTAATCTAACATCTACAGATTGTGAGAATCCATGGTTTTGAAAATCTGAATGTTCAGCCTCTCTTGAAAAATTAGAAGCTTCAGCATTGAATGACACCCTTTTCTGCAAAGGGCAACAGTTGGCTGGAATTGCACAGTGGCTGTCTGTCTCCTTTAGATGCCCCCCAGCTCTCCAGTCTGCTGAGTGCAAATGCTCTTTCTTGTAGTGCTATCACTTCTCTGTCTGCCTGCCCTTGGAAGCATTTCAGTTGTTGATAATAAACTGAAGCGAGATACTGGGCACACTATTGGGAAAAGTGGTGGAAGCATTTGAAGAAATTAAATATTTGCTTCATTAAATGCACAACTTCTTCAAACCCAGTAATATATCCCTAGTTCCCTCATCTTATTTTAAAAATTAAAACATTATATACATTTAAAAATTATTTTATTTTATTTTTGGCTGCATTGGGTCTTCGTTGCTGCACGCGGGCTTTCTCTAATTGCGGCGAGTGGGGGCCACTCTTCCTTGCGGTGCACAGGCTTCTCATTGCAGTGTCTCACTGCAGTGGCTTCTCTTGTTGTGGAGCACGAGCTCTAGGCACATGGGCTTCAGTAGTTGTGCCATGCGGGCTCAGTAGTTGTAGCTCACGGGCCCTAGAGCACAAGCTCAGCAGCTGTGGCGCCCAGACCCAGTTGCTCTGCCGCATGTGGGATCTTCCCGGACCAGGGCTCGAACCCGTGTCTCCTGCACTAGCAGATGGACTCCCAACCACTGCGCCACCAGGGAAGCCTGGGCTGTGGGGTTTTTTTCTAGCTTATAGTCTATATCCGGCTTCCAGAACTGCTAGGTATAATAAAAGCGCTAGCATTAATTGCACTTTCCCTTCATTTTTGCTGAAGAAAAGTGCAAGTTTTCATGTTGTCATTGATGCAGTAGATCAAATGTAAGCAGCCCTCTGAAACTGTAACTAGCTATTATTGATGAAGAAAAGAACGATGTAATTCGCCCGTATTTGACTTCTCTAAAACTAAAGGTTATTTTTATAGACTTTAAATAAATATTTATAACCTGTTGCTTGTGCCCCCAATTCCATTTCCTCCATGCACTCCAGGACTTTCTGTCCCAATTATCTTTCCTTTCGTATCATTAGTATTTCTCTTACCACTAGTCACTTCTCGGGAAAGAAAAATAGTTTAAGAAAATCCTGTCCTTAAGAACCCTTCCATGACCCGTCATGGTGATGTTTTATTGCTTGCTTTCCTCTGAGTCTATGCGGAAGCACCTGGCACCCCGTCAGAACTTGAAAAATGTTTTCTCAGTTTGAATCAACCACATTTTTCAGAGCATAGTCTACTGGCTTCCTCCAGTTTCTTATCACACACCTAAGGTGCAGCTCCTCCCAATTCCTGCACACTCCCTCCCTCTGTTTCTATCTCCCTCCCTCTGCCTCTCCCTAAGATCCCCAGGTATCTCCCAGACATCATCCTCCCTCCCTGCAAACAAAACCAAATCCTTCAGCATTTCTGCCACATTTGACAAGTGTCATTTTATTTTATTTTATTTTATTTTTTGCGGTACGCGGGCCCCTCACTGCTGTGGCCTCTCCCTTTGCGGAGCACAGGCTCCGGACGCGCAGGCTCAGCGGCCA
>NW_006774480.1:0-318 GCF_000442215.2 Lipotes vexillifer | reverse complement strand
CGGAGGGCAAAGCGGAGAGATTCCCGCACAGAGGATCGGTGCCGACCGGCGCTCACCAGCCCGGGAGGCTTGTCTGCTCACCCGCCGTGGCGGGCGGGGCTGCGAGCTGAAGCGCGGGCTTCGGTCGGATCCCAGGGAGAGGACTGAGGTTGGCGGCGTGAACACAGCCTGCAGGGGGTTAGTGCACCACGGCTAGCCGGAAGGGAGTCCGGGGAAAAGTCTGTACCTGCCGAAGAGGCAAGAGACTTTTTCTTCCCTCTGTTTCCTGGTGCGCGAGGAGAGGGGTTTTAAGAGCGCTGCCTAAAGGAGCTCCAGAGA
>NW_006774479.1:0-1147 GCF_000442215.2 Lipotes vexillifer | reverse complement strand
CAGGCTCAGTAGTTGTGGCGTACGGGCTTAGTTGCTCTGCGGCATGTGGGATCTTCCCAGACCCGGGCTCGACCCCGTGTCCCCTGCATTGGCAGGTGGATTCCCAACCACTGTGGCACCAGGGAAACCCTTAATTACTTCTTGGTAGTCCATTTATTCAATCCATTTGGACCAAGTATATTTGATCTCAGGGGTATGATGAAGACTTGACTTCTGTTGTGTGATGTCCTTGTTTCTCTCATTATCCCAGTCTTTATGTAGACTTATTTGTGAGTCAAATAATTTATTTTGATAAGAGATTTCTATCACTTTCCCCATAGATTTGTTAGTTTATTGTTATCTAGAAATTACTTTTATTTCACCAATAAAATAGTTTCTCGTACAGTTGCTTTATTCTGTTTATTCTTTTTTCTATCTCATTGATTCTAAGACATACATCTTTCACATTTTAACATTCTTGAAATTTGATGTATCTTGCAATTGCTGACATCTTATAACTATTCTTGGCAGCACTTTTGTTTTTATTCTTAGCACATGAAATAGTGGTGTAGCTTCCAATAGCACTTAGATTTGGTGAAATAAGCAAAATTTGTGTGGTTAGCCCAACACACATTAATAATCATTGTAACAATTACTGTTAGACACGTAATGTTAAAATGCTACTTTTGCAAGAATCTGTAATGGCAATATAACAGTTTTACAATAGGAGCTATAAATGATGAATTAAATATCAAGTATTACAAAAAGTTTAGAGTGGAAAAATCACCTATAAGCTCCAAATCTATTTACTTAAACAAGTATTTTTGTGTTTATTTCATTCCAGTCTTTTTTAACATACGTATATATTTTTATTTGGTTGTAGTTGTAGTATACATCTTATTTTGACCCCTTCTTTTTTATTATTGTTACATCTTAATTTCCTCTGTTGCAGGCCTTCATGTTTGTCATTTTTGTTTTGTTTTTCTGTTTGTTTGTTTGTTTTGCGGTACGCGGGCCTCTCACTGCTGCGGCCTCTCCCGCCGCGGAGCACAGGCTCCGGACTCGCAGGCCCAGCAGCCATGGCCCACAGGCCCAGCTGCTCCGCGGCACGTGGGATCCTCCCAGACCGGGCCACGAACCCGCGTCCCCTGCATCGGCAGGCGGACTC
>NW_006774478.1:0-4135 GCF_000442215.2 Lipotes vexillifer | reverse complement strand
GGAAAGAGGTTAAAAAAAAAAAAAAAGATCTCCTGGGAGAGAAAAACTACCTCCACAAGTGGCCCAAATTTAATTGGGTTAGACTGTGGATCAATTTATATACTGAGGCATTGCTGAAAACAATAGAGCAACCAGCCAGAAGTTATTGGAGTCAAATAGCTAGGTGTGATGCCAACAGAGGCAGACAGCTTAACAGAAGGATCAAGGTAAGAGACAGTCAAAAAGAGCCCTGCTAAAACCACTGTCATTCCAGAGTGACTGTGTGCCCAAGGATGCACCCTCTGAGGAGTGACATCATAGAAGGTTTGAACAACACTATATACCAACTAGACCTAATGCACATCTATTCAACACTTAACCCAATAGCAGCAGAATACACGTTCTTCTCAAGTACACCTGGAACATTCTTCAGTATAGACCATATGCTATGCTATATAACAAGCCTCAATAAATTATCAAGTATTAAAATCATAAAAAGTATGTTCTCTGACCACAGTGGTATTAAATTAAAAATCGGTAATAGTAGGAAAGCTGGAAAATTAACACATATTGGAAATTAAACAACACATTCCTAAATAAGCAATGGGGCAAAGAAAGCTGGGTCAAAAAAGAAATTAAAAGAACATTAGAAAAAATTTTTTTAAATAACAAATTTATGGGACTCAGTTAGGGCAGTGCTTACAGGGAAATTTATTGCTATAAATACATATTGATAAAAGAAAAAAGATCTCAAATCAGTAGTCTAAACTTCTACCTTAAGGTGCTAAATAAAAGAAGGCAAACTAAACCTAAAAGAAGCAGAAGGAAAAAATTGTCAAGATTAGAGTGAAAATTAATGAAATAGAGAATAACAAAAAAAATGCAGAAAATCAATAAAAATAAAACTTGCATCTTTTAGCTGAACTGATGGGGGGAGGAGTGGGCAATGGCAGGAATAGAACGTTACAACTGACTTTAAAGGAATAAAAAGGATTCTAGGGAAATACTATGAAATTGTTTTCAATCAAATTAGTTAACTTAGATAAAATGGACCAATTCCTAGAAAGACACAAACTACCAAAACTGACTCAAGAAGAAATAGAAAATCTGAGTAGACTATAAGTTAATAGATTGAATTTGTAATAAAAAATTTTCCACCAATAAAATTCCAGATGGCTGCAGTAATAAACTCTACCAAACATTTAAAGAAGACTTAACACCAATTCTTCATAAACTCTTCCAAAGAATAGAAGAGGAGGGAATACTTCCCAACTATTCTATGAAACCAGTATCACCCTGATACCAAAATCAGATAAAGATCACAAGAAAACTACATACCAATGTCCCTTAGTAAAAGTTCTCAATGGAATATTATCAAATCAAATCCAGCAAAAGAATTATACACTGTGACAAAATTCTTGGTAGCTATCCCAAGAATGCAAAATTGATTTAACAACTGAAAATCAATTAGCCTAATAACCCATTTAAATAGAATAAAAACAAAATCCATACGATCCTCTCAACAGATGCAGAGATACATTTGACAAAGTCCAACATCCCTTTATGATAAAAAAGAAAAACCACCTAGGAATAGAAGGGAACTTAATCTGGCAAAGGTCATCTACAAGAAAATGAGCAGCTAACATCATGTGTAACAGTGAAAGACTTAATGCTTTCCCACAGAAACAAGAAAACGATGTCTGCTCTTGTCACTTCTATTCAATATTGTACTGAGGTTTTTGCCAGGGCAATTAAGCAAGAAAATTGAAAAAAAAAAAACTTTCCAGATGGAAAGGAAAGAAATAAAACTATCTCTATTTAGAGATGGCATGATCCTGTATCTAGAAAATCCTAAGGATGTGAGAGCCAATGCAATCTGGAAATACTGATCATGTCCTAAGATTCTCGAGTGTTGCTAGTGAGTCTGTGTCCAAGGACTATAGATTAAGTATAAATATTGAACATATTTATATATTTAATACAGATGAATATTAAAATAGCCCTGCTGGTTTCAGCTTAGAGAGGCAGTTCATCAGCTTAGTGGGAATAGATCTCTTCAGAGTTTTGGTAATTGGGTTCTAAGAATGAAATCCCAGGGAAAACTACAGTGATTAGATGTCATTAGAGCTATGCAAAGTTTTCCTTATTGTAATGACAACAAAGCAGAGTTTTCAAGTGGTCTTTTACATTTGGCAGTACACTGGGTAAATGACTATTGAAGAAAATCTTGATGGTAGAACAGTTTGTAATTCTGATGTTTTTTTGTTGTTTTCTCTCTGGACTGATGGGATATATCTGAGACCAGAATTTCTTTGTGCATTTGAGTTTAGATTTCAGTTTTATATTTGTTGGGACTATTATGCTTTGAAAATATGAAGAATTTGGGAACCTAGTTATACACAGAGGGCAAATTTTTAATTACTTAGAAAAATATTTTTAAAGAAAGCTAACATAGGAAGAATCTATTTTTAATTTTACAACGCATCCTACATGTTTAAAAACACAGAATATGCTTGAAAGAAAAACAACCCTTTTCTTTTCTAAATACAAGTAATATGTGTTTATCAGAGAAATTAAAAAATGCTAAAAAAAAAACTCAGAAAATTATCGCATAATTTTATCATCCAAAGGTAACAGCTAGAAGTTGATATACACCTTTGAGACTTTTTTCCTATGGCTATTTGTAATATGTGTATGTTTACAAAAATGTTACCATTCTTTTTTGCAACCTGTCTGACAAAACTATAAATCTAATTATATCACTATAAATATGGAAATACAAGTAACACACTATAAATATGGTAAGCACAATCTTTAGTGGAGCCTTAGTATTCTGTTGTATTTAATTAATGTATTTAATCAATTCTCACTGTAGAAACTTTGTTTCTAATTTTTTGTCATAATAAATGAAAAAATCTGAATAGACATTTCACCAAAGATATACAAATGAATAATAACTACATGAAAATTGGCTCAACATCATTAAACATCAGTGAAATACAAATCAAAACCACAGTAAGATGACTTCACACCACCAGGATGGCTATAATAAACAAGGCAGATAATAACAAATGTTGACAATTTTGGAGAGCATGGAACCCTCAAACACTGCTGGCAGGAATATAAAATGGTACAAAGCTTTGGGAAACAGTCTGGCAGTTTCTTAAAATGGTAAACATAGAGTTATTATATAATGCAACAATTCCACTCCTAACTATATACCCCCAAATGAAAACATGTCCAAACAAAAATTTGTAAACAAATGTTCACAGCAGCATTATTCACAGTAGCCATAAAGTGAAAACTACTCAGATGTCCATCAACTAATGAATATATATATATATATATGAATATAAACGTGTGTATAGAGATAGATGTATACATGCACATATATGTATGATGTTGTATATCTGTATGTATTAGTTTCCTGTTGCTGCTGTAACACTTTAAACTTAGTGTCTTAAAGCAACCCAAGTTTATTATATTTTAATTCTGGAGGTCAGAGGTCCTAAAATGATGTTCGCAAGGCTGTGCTCCTTTTTGGGGCTG
The DNA here is from genome assembly GCF_000442215.2 of Lipotes vexillifer. Lineage (NCBI taxonomy): Eukaryota > Metazoa > Chordata > Mammalia > Artiodactyla > Lipotidae > Lipotes > Lipotes vexillifer. The sequence goes on along the minus strand of NW_006774478.1, from coordinate 607 downwards.
TGGGGAGGGATTCCATTTCCTTGTCTTTCCAACTTCTAAAGACTTCCCTCGTTCCTCAGCTTACGGCCTTGCATCTCAAACCTTTTCCCCCTCTGCTTCTATAGTCACATCACTTTCTCTATAATTTTGACCCTGTAGCCTCCCTCTTACAATGTCCCTGTGATTCTAGTGGGTGCACCCAGATACTTCAAGATAATTTCCTCATCTCAAGATCCATAACTTAATTATTTCTTCAAACTCTCTTGTGCCACATAGGGCAACATATGCATAGGTTCTGGGGATTAGGATATGGACATCTTTTGAGTGCCATTATTCCATCTATCACACTATAAAATGGAATATTATTCAGCAATGAAAGGGAACTAAATACTGACACATGCTTCACCATGGGTAAACGTTGAAAACATGTTAACTGAAAGAAAGCATTTGCAAAAGACCACATATTTTATGATTCCATTTATATGAAATGCCCAGAACATGCAAATCTACAAAGACAAAAGTAGGTTAGTGGTTGCCTTCAGCTGGAGAAGTTGGAGGGAAATGGGGTGTGACTACTAATACATATGGGATTTCTTCTTTTTTTTTTTTTTTTTTTTTTGCGGTACGC
>NW_006774477.1:0-223 GCF_000442215.2 Lipotes vexillifer | reverse complement strand
AAATGTGTCAGGATCTTGGTAAGAGATGGGTCAGGATATTAGTTCAGGATAGTTTCCGGATTTCAGTTATTGTCGGAAAAAGGGCCTGTATTAGTGATAGAATCCGGGCCTTAGTTAGAGACAGTGTCAGGGCCTTAGTTGGGACAAGTCAGGGCGTGAATTAGGGAGAGAATTAGGGTTTCAGTGAGGATAAGAGGCAGGAAATTAGCTCGGGAGAGAGTCA
>NW_006774475.1:0-302 GCF_000442215.2 Lipotes vexillifer | reverse complement strand
AGAAACTAACACACCATTGTAAAGCAATTATACCTCAATAAAGATGTTAAAAAAAAAAAGAAAACATATGAAAATATAAATCTTACTGGTAAAGGTAAATATATAGTAAAGGTAGTAGATCAATTATAAAGCTAAAATGAAGGATAAAAGACAAAAGTAGCAAAAACTATAACTAGAATAATTAAGGGATACAAAAGATTAAATAAGTAAAATGTGATATCAAAAATATAAACATTGGAGCTTCCCTGGTGGCGCAGTAGTTGAGAGTCCGCCTGCCGATGCAGGGGACATGGGTTCGTGCC
>NW_006774472.1:0-2944 GCF_000442215.2 Lipotes vexillifer | reverse complement strand
ATACAGCAGAAACTAACACAACACTGTAAAGCAATTATACTCCAATAAAGATGTTAAAAAAATCAAAATAAAGAAATAAAAAAAGAAATTGGAAGACACATGAGAGTTATACAGACTAAAGAAAGGAGTGAACAAATAATAATGAAAAATAGAGAAAATAGAATAATATATACTGAATATATACTGAATATATATTCAGTATATATATACTGAATATATACTGAATAATATATACTGAATATATATACTGAAAATTTTTACCATAAATGTACTTGGTATTCCAGAAGAAAAGAGAAAGAGAATGGAGGTGAGGTAATATTTGAAGAGATAAAGTTTGCAAGTGTCTGAAAACTGATGAAAAATATCAACAACATATTCAAGATATTCTAAACAAAAAGGAAGATAAATACAAGGAAATTATACCTATGCAGCTTATAGTTAAACTACTGAAAACTAACGACAAAAAGAAAATCTTAAAATCCAAAGGAACAAAGGCACACTACCTTTAATTTTGTTGATTTTCATTGATTTCTGTTTAAATTCTTATTGTTTCTTCTCTTCTGCTTATTTTGGATTTAATTTGCGCTCTTTTTTTCTAGTTTCCTAATGTGGGAACTTAGATTACTTATTTTAGATCTTTCTTCTTTTCTAATATGTGTATTAAATGCTATAAATTTCCCTCTAATCTCTGCTTTTACTGATTCCCACAAATTTTGATAAATTGTGGTTTCCTTTTCATTTAGTTCAAAATACTTTTTAATTTCCCTGGAGATTTCTTCTTAGATCCATGTGTTAAGAAATTAATTGCCACATATTTTGGGATTTTCCACTTTTATTTCTGTTATTGATTTCTAGTTTATTTCATTGTGGTATAAGAGCAGACACTGTATGATTTTCAGTCTTTTAAATTTGTTGAGTGTTTATGGCCCAGAATATGGTCTATATTGGTGAACACTCTATTTGAGCTTGAGAAGAACGTGCATTCTGCTGTTAAATAGCCTATAGATGTTAATTATATTCAGTTGATTGATGCTATTGTTGACTTCAGCCTTATCCTTACAGATTATCTACCTGTAGGATCTGTCCATTTCTGAGAAAAGGGTGTTGAAATCTCCAACTGTGAGTGTGGCTTCATTTATTTCTCCCTGCAGTTCTATTAGCTTTTGTTGCATTGTTTGATATTGTCAGTGCACACACATTTAGGATCATTATGTATTCTAGAAGTGACCAGTTTTTCCCTGTGTAATACACTTTTTTACTTTGGTGACTTCACTTGCTTTGAAGGTGGCTCTGTGTGAAATTAATATAGTTATTCCTTTCAATTAGAATGGTATATTTTTCTCTATCCATTTACTTTATATATATACATATTTATAATGTCTTTATATTTAAAGTGGGTTTCTTGTAGACAACCTATTTGGGGTTTATTTCTTATCTACTCTGAAAATTTCTTTCAGTTGGTTCATTTAGACCACTGATATTACCAAAGTGATTATTGATATACTTGGGTTAATATCTACCATATCCATTGATATTTTCTATTTATTGCCCTTGTTCTCTATTCCTATTATTGTCCTCCAGTCTTTTTCTGCCTTTTGTGGCTTTAATTGTTAATATTTTTATGATTCCATTTTCTCTACTTTCTTAGCATATCAATTATACTTCTTTTCTTACCTTTGTTTTAGGGGTTGCCCTGGAGTTTGCAATATACATTTATAACTAATCCAAGTCCATTTTCAAATAACACTATACTATTTCATGAGTAGTGTGAGTACCTTATAACAAAATAAGCCTAATTTCTCCCTCTCATCCCCTGTATTGTTGTTGTCATTCATTTCACTTGTATATAAATGTACATAAACATAGGTATATATAAAAGCATACAAAATTGCATACATTGTGGCTATTATTATTTTGAAAAAACATATTGTTAGATCAATTAAGAATAAGAAAAATGAAAGTTTTGATTTTTCCTGCACTTATTCCTTCTTCGATGTTCTTCTTTTTTTTTATGTAGATCTGAGTTTCTGACCTATATTATTTTCCTTCTCTCTAAAGAATTTCTTTTAACATTTCTTGCAAGGCAAGTCTACTGGCAACAAATTCTCTCAATTTTCATTTGTCTGAGAAAGTCTTTATTTTGCCTTCACTTTTGAAAGAAAATTTCTCAGGGCACAGAATTCTAGGTTGGTGGTTTTCTTCTCTCAACACAAAATAATTCACTCTACACCTTTCTTCATTGCATGGTTTCTAAAAAGAAATCAGATTTTTATCTTTGCTCTTCTATAGGTAAGATTTTTCCCCCACTAGTTTCTTTCAGGATTTTTAAAAATAATTCATTAGCATTTGAAAATTATATGCCTAGGTATGGAGTTTTTAAAAATATTTACCCTTCTTGGTGTTCTCTGAGCTTCTTGGACCCATGGTTTGGTGTCTGACATTAATTTGGGGAAATTCTCTGTCATTATTGTTTCAAGTATTTCTTTTGTTTCTTTCTCCTTCTGGTATTTTCATTATGTGTTTGTTACACTTTTTGTAGTTGTCCCACAATCCTTAGATATTCTGTTCTGCTTTTCCATTCCTTTGTTCTTTTTGCTTTTTGGTTTTTGAGGAGTCTATTGTTATATCCTGTAGCACAGAATTTCTTTCCTCAGCTGTGTCCAGTCTACTAGTAAGCACATGAAATACATTCTTCATTTCTGTCACAGTGTTTTGTTTTTGTTTTTTTTTTTATTCTCTAACATTTGTTTTTGGTTCTTTCTCAATATCAATATTTCTACTGTTCTGTTTATATAGCTCATCTGTTCTTTAATGCTGTCTACTTTACCTATTAGAAACCTTCACATATAATCATAATTGTTTTAAATTCTTGGTCTGATAATTCCAACATCCCTGTAATGTCTGCTTCTGTTGCATACTCTGCTTTTAAAATGTGTGTGTGTGT
>NW_006774471.1:0-490 GCF_000442215.2 Lipotes vexillifer | reverse complement strand
TTTATGATAAAAACCCTGCAGAAAGTAGGTGTAGAGGGAACTTTCCTCAACATAATACAGGCCGTATATGACAAGCCCACAGGCAACATCATCCTCAATGGTGAAAAACTGAAAGCATTTTCACTAAGGTCAGGAACAAGACAAGGTTACCCACTCTCACCACTCTTATTCAACATAGTTTTGGAAGTTTTAGCCACAGCAATCAGAGAAGAAAAGGAAATAAAAGGAATCCAAATCGGAAAAGAAGAAGTAAAGCTGTCACTGTTTACAGATAACATGATACTATACTTAGAGAATCCTAAAGATGCTACCAGAAAACTACTAGAGCTAATCAATGAATTTGGTAAAGTAGCAGGATACAAAATTAATGCACAGAAATCTCTGGCATTCCTATATACTAGTGATAAAAAAATCTGAACGTGAAATCAAGAAAGCACTCCCATTTACCATTGCAACAAAAAGAATAAAATATGTAGGAATAAACCTACCT
>NW_006774469.1:0-522 GCF_000442215.2 Lipotes vexillifer | reverse complement strand
ATGTCATAGAGTGTTCTGCCTATGTTTTCCTCTAAGAGTTTGATAGTGTCTAGCCTTACATTTGGGTCTTTAATCCATTTTGAGTTTATCTTTGTGTATGGTGTTAGGGAGTGTTCTATTTTCATTCTTTTATATGTAGCTGTCCAATTTTCCCAGCACCATTTATTGAAGAGGCTGTCTTTTCTCCATTGTATAGTCTTGCCTTCTTAACAAAGGTAAGGTGACCACATGTGCATGGGTTAATCTCTGGACTTTCTGTCATGTTCCATTCATCTATATGTCTGTTTTTGTGCCAGTACCATACTGTCTTGAATACTGTAGCCTTGTAATATACTCTGAAGTCAGGGAGTCTGATTGCTTCAGCTCTGTTTTTCTTAAGATTGCTTTGGCTCTTCAGGGTCTTTTGTGTTTCCATACAAACTGTGAAATTTTTTTTTCTAGTTCTGTGAAGATGCCATAGGTAGTTTGATATGGATTGCATTGAATCTGTAGATTGCTTTGGGTAGTAGAGTCATTTTCACA
>NW_006774468.1:0-913 GCF_000442215.2 Lipotes vexillifer | reverse complement strand
TTTTTTTTTTTTTTTTTCGATACGCGGGCCTCTCACTGCTGTGGCCTCTCCCGCCGCGCAGCAAGGCTCTGGGCGCGCAGGCTCAGTGGCCGTGGCCCACGGGCCCAGCCGCTCCACAGCACGCGGGATCCTCCCGGACCGGGGCACAAACCCGCGTCCCCTACATTGGCAGGCGGACTCTCAACCACTGCGCCACCAGGGAAGCCCTATTATATACTTTTTAATAATAAAATAAGTTAATCTTTATTGAACATTTATTATAATATTCCTTTTACCCTCTCTGGTACTCTTTATCTAAGTATTTTCAAGTGCTTTACAATCTCAAACAGACTTAATGTTTTTTGTGCACAGAATCCTTTGAAGTTGACATTTGCCTTTCTGACCAGCATGTTATAAAGGAAGTTAGCCAAAAGAACAGGTACCTATTCAAACAGGCATAAAAATCACAGGTTAAAATGCAGATTCCTGCACTCTGCCCTAATTCTTCTGAGTAAGAATAGGTGCAGCATTTTTAAACAAGCTCCCCAGGTGATTCTGAAATAATTGGTCCAGGGATCACTCTTTGAAAACCAAAGATCCAGATATTTGATTTTATCTGTAATTAAACTGTGATGAGAAAATTATTAAAAACTGAAATGGCAGTGTAGGATGGTTACAATGAAAGATTTTTCAGGGTCTCCTTCAATAGGAAAGTTAACTGATCACAATTTTTAAAAGTTTATATTTGATTTATTTTAAGATTTAGGTTTAGAAAAATCTCAGTAGTTAATTTTTATATTAGAAATCAAGTCATGCCCAGTATCTTAATTCCAACAAATGATTTCCTTCAATAATTTTTTTTTTTTTCTGATATGCGGGCCTCTCACTGTTGTGGCCTCTCCCGCTGTGGAGCACAGGCTCCGGACGCGCAGGC
>NW_006774467.1:0-356 GCF_000442215.2 Lipotes vexillifer | reverse complement strand
TGTCTCTTGTAACATTCTTTATTTTAAAGTCTATTTTATCTGATATGAGTACTGCTATTCCAGTTTTCTTTTCATTTCCATTTGTGTGGAATACCTTCTTCTATCCTCTCACTTTCAGTCTGTATGTGTCCGTAGGTCTGAGGTGGGTCTCTTGTAGACAGATTATATATGGGTCTTGTTTTTGTACCCATTCAGTGAGCCTGTGTCTTTTGGTTGGAGCATTTAAGCCATTCACGTTTAAGGTAATTATTGATGTGTATGTTCCTATTACCATTTTCTTAATTGTTTGGGGTTTTTTTGTAGGTCCTTTTCTTCTTTTGTGTTTCCCACTTAGAGAAGTTCCTTTAGCATTTGTT
>NW_006774466.1:0-538 GCF_000442215.2 Lipotes vexillifer | reverse complement strand
CTAACACATACGCTAACCATAAACCGTAGTCATACCTTAACCTGTACGCTAAACCCTCCCCATCTCCTAACCCTAACCCTAACCCTCACCGTTACCCGAAGCCTTACCCAAACCCGTGCCCTAATCATAACCCATACGCTAACACTAACCCATGCCTTAACACATACACTAACTTTCAACCGTTGACGTACCCTAAACCGTCCCCATTCCCTAACCCTAACCCAAACACTGACCCTTACCCGATGCCTTACCCTAACACATGCCCTAATCCGAACCCATACGCTCACACTAAACCGTGCCCTAAGACGTACGCTAACCCTCAACCGTGGTCATATACTAACCTGTACCCTAAAGCATCCCCGTTCCCTAACCCTAACCCTAACCATTACCCTAACCCTAACCCTTACCGGAAGCCTGACCCTAACCCGTGCCATGATCCTAACCGGTACGCTTACACTAACCTGTGCCCTAACATGTACGCTAACCCTAAACCCCTGTCATACTCTAACATGTACCCTAAACCGTCCCCATTCCCTAA
>NW_006774465.1:0-459 GCF_000442215.2 Lipotes vexillifer | reverse complement strand
CTGACTGGTGTGAGATGATATCTCATTGTAGTATTGATTTGCATTTCTCTAATGATTAATGATATTGAATATTCTTTCATGTATTTGTTGGCACTCTGTATATCTTCTTCAGAGAAATGTCTATTGAGGTCTTCAGCCCACTTTTGGGTTGGTTGGTTGTTTTTTGATATTGAGCTGCATGACCTGCCTGTATATTGTGGAGGTTAATCCTTTGTCAGTTGCTTCATTTGCAAATATTTTCCCCCATTCTGAGGGTTGCCTTTTTGTCTTGTTTATGGTTTACTTTTCTGTGCAAAGGCTTTAAAGTTTCATTAGCTCCCATTTGTTTATTTTTGCTTTTATTTTCTTTTCTCTAGGAGGTGGGTCAAAAAGAATCTTGCTGTGATTTATGTCATGGATTGTTCTGTCTATGTTTTCCTCTAAGGGTTTTATAGTGTCTGGCCTTACATTTAGGTCTTT
>NW_006774464.1:0-1376 GCF_000442215.2 Lipotes vexillifer | reverse complement strand
GGCTGGGCCCGTGAGCCATGGCCGCTGAGCCTGCGCGTCCGGAGCTGCAATGGGAGAGGCCGCAACAGTGAGAGGCCCACATACCGCAAAAAAAAACCAGTATCTTTAAATAAATGATTTTCTATACTTTTGTGTCCTGAATTTTTATACAGAGAAAATATATGAATAGTTATATTCATTTTGAATTATTATTATGAGCTGTCATACTGAATTTTGAAAAATGTTTTACTAAAACTTTGCCACAAATTACAAGGAAGAATATGACTTCCAGCTTTAATAGTTTTTACTTTCTAGAACACACCTTAATGATAAACTTTTAGAAATAGCTTATTTACTATGTCTCCAACAGAGTTTAAAATGAAAATTAACATATTTATAAAGATTCAAAATAAATCTTATGATTTGAAATTATGTAGTTCCATTGTGCACTTGAAGTGTCAGTTGCACAACTTTCTAAAGCTTTGATTTTCAAAGTATGGTAGGCAGACCAGTAGCCTTGACATCACCTGGGAGCTTGTGAGAAATGAACGACCTCATGGCCCATCTTAGACTTACTGAATCAGTCAGCATTTTAACAAGCTCACCAGGCATCTTTGTTGTCTGTTACTGCATAAGAACCACCCCAAAACTGGTTGGAATAATAATATATTGAAAGCAGAGGCTCAAACAGCTATTTGCACACTGACGTTTATAGTAGCATTATCTACAATACCTAAATGGTGAAAAAAAAACAAACCAAATATCATCAAAGGATAAATAAAATGTGTCAATAGAAAAATAGAATTTCATTCAGCTTCTAAAATGAATGATATTCTCATATATAATAAAAAACATGGATGAACCTTGAAGACATAAGTGAATTAAGCCAAAAACAAAAGAAAAAATATTGCATCGTTCCACATATTTGAGGCACCTAGAATTCATAGATAAAGAAAGTAGGATAGTGGCTACCAGTGCCTCCGGAGACAGAAGGGAGAGTTATTGTTTAATGGGTACAGAGTTTCAGTTTGGGATGATGAAAATCTTCTGGAAATGGATGGTGGTGATAACTATACATGATGTAAATGTACTTAGTGTCACAGAACTGTACAGTAAAAATGGCTAAAATGGTAAATTTTAGGATATGTATATTTTACTACAGTACAAAAAGCTACTGAATTCATTCTTCAACTTGCAATCTATATTATTATTTTATATTTATGAAGGAAACAAGAGATTTTAGCATCAAAATGAAAAGGCCAAAGTGAAAAATTATTCATTAGATTCAGCACTTAAAGAATCCTTTTTAAGTTGGGAAAACAAAACAAAATATTGTAGAATCATAAAAATTATCAAAGTTCATTAATTTCAGCATATTTCTTGTGTTTTGTTCCTGC
>NW_006774463.1:0-301 GCF_000442215.2 Lipotes vexillifer | reverse complement strand
AGACATATAGATGGCCAAGAGGCACATGAAAAGCTGCTCAACATCACTAATTATTAGAGAAATTCAATTCAAACCTATAATGAGGTATCACCTCATATCAGTCAGAATGGCCATCATCAAAAAAATCTATGGGCTTCCGTGGTGGCGCAGTGGTTGAGAGTCTGCCTGCCAATGCAGGGGACACTGGTTCGTGCCCCAGTCCGGGAAGATCCCACATGCTGCAGAGTGGCTGGGCCCATGGGCCATGGCCGCTGAGCCTGCGCATCTGGAGCCTGTGCTCCGCAACAGGAGAGGCCACAAC
>NW_006774462.1:0-456 GCF_000442215.2 Lipotes vexillifer | reverse complement strand
CGGGTTAGGGTAAGGCTTCGGGTAAGGGTTAGTGTTCGGGTTAGGGCTAGGGTTAGGGTTAGGCAACGGGGATGGTTTAGGGTACAGGTTAGGATACGACAAAGGATTAGGGTTAGCGTAATTTTAGGGCACGGGTTAGTGTTCGCGTACGGGTTAGGATTAGGGCACGGGTTAGGGTAAGGCTTCGGGGACCGGTTAGGGATAAGGTTATCGTTAGAGTTTGGGAATTGGGACGGTTTTGGGTACAAGTTAGGGTTTATCAGCTGTTTAGGGTTAGTGCACGTGTTGGGGCACGGGTTAGTGTTAGCATAGGGGTTTCGATTAGCGCATGCGTTAGTGTAAAGCTTCGGGTAAGGGTTAGGCTTAGGGTTAGGGTTAGGGAACGAGGACACGTTAGGGTACAGGTTAGGGTGCGACAACGGTTAAGGGCTAGTGTACGTGTTAGGGCATGGGTTA
>NW_006774461.1:0-7177 GCF_000442215.2 Lipotes vexillifer | reverse complement strand
ATTTTTTTTTTTTTTTTTTTTTTTTTTTTTTTGCGGTACGCGGACCTCTCACTGCTGCGGCCTATCCCATTGCGGACCACAGGCTCCGGACGCGCAGGCCCAGTGGCCATGGCCCACGGGCCCATCCACCCGGACCAGGGCATGAACCCGCGTCCCCTGCATCGGCAGACGGACCCCCAACCAGTGCGCCACCAGGGAAGCCCTGACAAGTTGAATTTTGAATTGAAGAAGTGTGAAATCTTTTTTCTTTATAATCTTTATATTTTTCTCAGTGCCTACACATTATAGTCACTTAATATTTCTTAAGTGAATAAAGTCAGATGTCACATATAAATTGAATACCCAGTGTAAGCGCCATGTGGTTGATAGGCAAACACATAGGCCACAAAGCTGCAGCAGAAAACATTTCAAAGCTGAGTCTAATCTCTTAGATATGCTGGGAAGGTCCTTGCACAGCTTCCACAGGGCCTTGAAGAATGTCCTCCCCCTCCTGCTGCACTGTCCTGTTGGAAAACTGACCTATTTACCTGTACATTCTCCATATACCCAGGGCATGGTCAACATGCTGAATAAACATGATACATACGCTGATATTCTGGAGTTACTGTGGGAATATTTGCCACTCATGTCACTGCCACTCATGACACTGCTAGTTTCAGAGAAGAGATCTGACTCTTGACCATGGGGTGCCTCATCATCTAGAAGAGAAGAACCAGACAGAATGAAAAACTACCTGCAAATGAGGGTTTACCTTCAGTGGGGTAAGGGAACTACAGTTAACCAGGTCATATCTAAGGACATGAAAACTAGTACAAAGTCAATCTCAAAATGAAATAATATATACAGTTTTATTACTGTAAACTAGTACTTTACCAAACTTCTTTATTCTTTTTACATAAAATTTTTTTACTTATTTATTTATTTATTTAGCTAGCTAGCTAGCTGCGCTGGGTCTTAGTTGTGGCATGTGGGATCTTTGTGGCCGTGTGCAAGATCTTCGTTGTGGCACGTGGGATCTACTTCCCTGACCAGGGATCGAACCTGGGCACCCTGCGTTGGGAGTGCAGTCTTAACCACTGGACCACCAGGCAAGTCTTTTTTTTTTTTTTTTATTAAAGTAAAGGAACTTCTGAAAATGAGGAGATCACTGTGTAAATACAGTAGTCCACTGCTCTGGTCGGGGTGTGGAGAGAATGTTTGGCAGAGCTCTGCCCATTGGTGCCTGGTCCTGCCCCCAAGCTCTCCCCAGTACCCACAAAAAAGACCCTCACAGATACCCTCAGAGGTCTCGGACTTCCACTTGGTACAGTAATCACACTGCGAGAGGGACAGTAAGTAGCTGAGACGAAGTGCGACGCTGCCCCTCACCACCCCCCAAGCATCGGTGTCTTCAGGTGGGCACTCACCCAGATGCACCTGCTGTGCTTGCTCCTTGAGCTCTCGCACCACCAATAGACGTGCTTTATGGCGACTGAATGTGGCTGTCTGAGAGTCCAGAAACGCCATATAATTTTTCTGGGCTAAGGGTGCAGATGGAAAATAATTTGAGCACGTTTAAACAAAGAGATAAAACTAGAGTGGGGTGGTTAGTGAGGGAGTTGGAGCTTAACAAAGAAAAGAAGTTACCAGGTTTTTCAAGCAAGAAGTTTTTCTTTAATGAGAAGTAACCAACACTGCTATAGGAGAAAGAACTAGAGATTGAGATTCCAGATCTTAAAGTTCATCAACATCATCCTAGAATAAACTTACAAAATCACCTGAACAAAAGACTTGGTATCTAACCCAAGAGAAGACTAATAAATAAAAGGAGTGCACGGGAAGCTGTTAACAAAAATAGGACGAAAGTCACTGAAATGCTTCTTAAACATGTAAGTATTAGGTTTTTGTAGTTTTTCATCTACAAAGACCCAATACTTATATGTTTAAGAAGCACTTTTTCTAGGTTCTAATTAGTGGAGAAAAATCCAAGTTAAGAGTGGGCTAGATGGATTGTTATAGGGCCAGGAAGGATGCTTCCAGTAACCAGTTAGGAGTACCTAAAGTGAATGACACACAAAGAACCCTCCCAGTTTTGAGTAGGACTGGGTAGTAGAGAGCAGGCAGGGTAAGAATATAAATACATGTTAATGTCAGAAAGGCCAGATATTACTTACAGGGTAGACTGTGCAGAGCTTAAAATCAACCTCTACTCCCAAAGACTTTTATAAGTCAAACTGATGTTCTTCTTTTACACTTTGATTTTAAGGTATACAGCGAACACCAGAGTATTCTAGAACTGATAACACTCATCTGTTATCGAGGAACCACCTGCAAAGGTTCTTCTTTTTATTACTATTTTTTGGGCCGTGCCACACAGCATGCAGGATCTTAGTTCCCCGACCAGGGATCAAACCCGAGCCCCCTGCAGTGGAAGTGCAGAGTCTTAACCACTGGACCACCAGGGAAGTCCCTTCTTATTTAAAAAAAATTTTTATTTTGAAAAAGTTTCAAACCTACTTAAAGGTTGCAGTAGTAATTCAATATACATACATATACCCTTCACTTAGATTTATCAATTATTAACATTTTGCCATATTTTTGGCTTCTTCTGTTTCTACACACACACACACACACACACACACACACACACACTTATTTTTGTGGAACCCTCTGAGAGGAAGTTGCAGATATGATTTTTCCCTCTTAAATACTTCAGCATCTCTCTCTTAAGAGTCAGGATATCATCTATATAACCACAATACAATTATCAAATGCAGGAAATTAACCATTTGATACAATATTATCTAATATACAGTTCATATTTGAGTTTACCAACTATTCCCAAAGATTCTTAATTGTATCTTATCACAGGTTTTTAACATTCAAATAAGTTATGTGCTACTATTTAGCAACTTAGCATATTTAAAAACCGTGGTCAGAAGTAAATTTTACACCCAGTGGAGAACTCTGATTGACTCGATGTCATGAGTCCTTTCATCACTGACATGATTAAAGGATGTAACAGCACAGGCAGCACTCTCCCGTCTCCCGTCTCCCTCTCCCCTCGCAGTTCTCTACTTCCAAATCAGGAATTCTATCTAAAATGTAACCCTCACCTTCTAAAATGGAAGGCTTTACGTTGGTTTCTATAATATCTGGTCTGTTATATTTATGTACCTAAAAAAAAATATACAACAATTTTAGGCAGGAAAACTTCAAATCACTAGAAAGTTAAGATACTTGGAAATGGATCAGTTTCAGAGGTGACAGGATATGTTCCAGAGGAATAGGCCTCCTATAAGGTAGCCAATGAAAACTCAATGCATTTCAGTAAAAATTAGTAATATTTCATATTTAGAGGACTAATTCCAAACATCAAGAATAAATTTTTTAAATGGTTTAAAAAGCACTGCTTGTCCTTAGACCAGGAACCTGAACTATTTCTAACAAATTTCAGTAGCTCGGAAGACAAGGGACTGTGGCTGACACTGTCTCCCCTGTGCAGGCTCCTGCTCCGCTTAGCACTTCATGCAGGGAGGAGTTCTGAAGTTCTCTTACCAGTCTCAGAGCTTCTTCCCAGGCAGCTCCTTCTAACAGCAAGAGCACAGCTTCTTCATAATCCTGACAGGGGAACATCAAGGAAGGTAACAGGCTAATGGAGCAAGTGTGTTAGATGCCACCATAATAAACTGGAAAACTGCCCACAGAGCTGCCTCCCTCTGCCTTTCCAGCCTATCACTCACAGTCCCAGTTGGTGGGACTGGCCTAGAGTACATGCTCGATAAATATTGATGCAAGAGACAAAGGAGGGGTGTCAATTCTGGAAATGATCACAAAGCACAAGGTTGGCATCACCTCTCTACATCCCTGAGCATCAAAACCACGAGAAAGACTGTTAGAAATGCCCATTTCCCCAGCTGCACCTCCAAATCTGATTCCAGAGGTTTAGGTGGACTCCTGAATTGACAAGTGCACACTCTGAAAAAATGGTAGACTAGAATAGTAATCTTCTAAACCATTTTTTTCTTTTTTAATGTTTATTTTTTTATTCTGAACTTCAAACTTACAAAAAACTGATGAGTGTAATAAACACCTGCATACCCTACAGTCTTTAAACCATTTGTGATGCTTGTACCCTTACCACTAAAAACTTTTGATCATGTACCCCAATACATAATTAGTTAATGTACTTAAAAAGCATATAAAACAAAACACGTTTTTAAAAGATGAAATATATGAGACAACTGGCTGGGTTTCTTCAAGTAATCTCTGTCATAAAAAGGGGCGGTGTATACATTAGATAAAAGGGATTTAAAGGACATAACAAAATGCAATACATGTCCCTAGACTGGAATCTAATTTGGATCTATCTACTGTAAACAATTTTGGAATATTGGGGGAACTTAAACTGTAATTATTAGATCAATTAAAATGTGTCAACATGGAGAGATGAAGATCATAACCAAACACACCAAATTTACAAACAGAACAAACAGCATAATTTCATTTTGGTTAAAAATACGTGTGTGTGTGTGTGTGTGTGTAGAGAGGGGGTGGGGAAGAGACAGAAAGGAGAGAGAAAACTCTAGAAAGAAAACAAAAGGTGCTAATAATAGCAATCTCTGAGTGGTAGGAATGAGATGTTTTTATTTTCTTGTATGTGCTTTCAGCACTATAAACAATCTATAATACATATATACTACTTTAAATAGGTTATTTTTAATTAAAAAGATTAACGTTTTCTTCCGAGACCCCAAAGGATCCTTGCAGGCCTATACCACATGTCCCAGAGAAACACGGTAGGATGTGTTTTGCTTGACTGGCAATGTGTGAGTGTGTGTTTTATTGAGATCAAATTCACATAATATACACTGAATGATTTTAAAGTGTGTAATTCGATGGTGTTTACTGTATCACAATGTTGGTAACCACAAGCTCTCCCTACTTTCAAAATTTTTTTATCATCACATAAAAACACTCCATATCCATTAACCAATCCCTCCTTATTTCCCACTCCTCTCACCCCCTGGTAACTTCTAACCTGCTTTCTGTCTCTCTGGATTTGCCTAATCTGGATATATTGTAAAAAAGGAACCACACAATAGGTGACTTTTTGTGTCTGACTTATTTCACTTAGCATATGTTTTTAAGATTCATCCAAGTTGTACCATCTACTGGTTCTTTGTTCCTTTCTTTCCCCTTATTTTTTTTTTGATTGTAGTAAAATTTAATATAAAATTTACCCTTTTAACCATTTACTGTACAGTTCGGTGGCATTAAGCAAATTCACACTGTTGTGAAACCATCACCACTATCAGTCTCCAAAACTTTTTTTTATCTTGCAAAACTGAAATTCTATATCCATTAAACAGTAAATCCCCATGTTCCCCTACCCCCAGACTCTAGCAACCATCATTATACTCTCCAGATGAATTTGACTACTCTAGTTACTTCATGTAAGTAGAATCATACAATATTTGTCCTTTTATGTGAGTTATTTCACTCAGCATAATGTTTTCAAGTTTCATCTAAGTTGTAGCATGCATCAATTTCTCATTCTTTTTTATGACTGAATATTCCTCTGTGTGTGTGTGTATGTGTGTGTATCTGTGCATGTATGCACATATCACAATTTATTCATCTATTCATCTGTCATTGATAGGCATTTGGGTTGTTTCCACCTTTTGGCTATTATAATGCTCTAAAAATATAAACATTTGTATACAAGTTTCTTTGTGGACATATGTTTCCATTTCTCTTGAGTATATATTCAGGGGTGGAACTGCTGAATCATATGGTGATGCTATGCTTAACTTTCTGAGGAACCACCAAACTCTTTTCCATAGCAGCTGCACCATTTTACCTTCCCACTAGCAATAATACAAGGGTTCCTATTTCTCCACATCTTTGACAACACTTATTTTTCATTCTTTTAATTAAAACAATTCTAGTGGGTATGAAGTGATAGCCCACTGTGGTTTTGATTTACATTTCCTTAATGAACAACGATGTTGAACATCTCTTCATGTGGTTAATGGCCATCTGTATATCTTCTTTGGAGAAATATCTATTCAAGTCTTTTGGCCATTTCAAACAAAATGAGTTGTTTGTCCTTTTCTTGAGTTGTAAGAGTTCTTTACATATTCTGGACATAACAAGGAAACTATAAACCAATATTCCTTGTGAACAAGCACAAAAGCCTCAAGTAGACTTTCGAATCCACCAATATAGGTCATACATTATGACCAAGTTGGGTTTAACTCAGGGATGCAAGATTGGTTTAACATTCAAAAGTCAGTGCAGAGGAGTGATCAAGATGGTGGAGTAGTAGGACATGAAGCTCACCCCCTCCCACAAATATATCAGAAATACACATACATGTGGAACAATTCTCACAGAATATCTACCAAACGCTGGCAGAGGACCTCAGAACTCTGAATGAGCAAGAAAATTTCCCTGTAACTGGGTAGGACAAAAGAAAAAAAAGAGAGGAAGGAATCGGGACAGGACCTGGGCCCTTGGGAGGGATCTGTGAAAGAGGAAAGGTTCCTATACCCTGGAAAGTCCCCTCACCAGTGGGGAGATTAGCTGGGACAGAGGGGGAGCTTTGGAGCCTGGGAGGAGAATGCAGGAACTAGTTTGCAGCAGCTAGAATGGAGAGACAGACAGTGCCACCGCCCTGCACTCCCCAGCCTAAGACACATGTCCTCTGGTATGGGCGGGGGCTGGGTGTGTAAACTTGGGCTTCAGAGATCAGACCCAGGTAGACAATTGGAGTGGGCTGCACGCAAACAGCCTGAAGGGGCAACCACACCTGCTTTAGAGGCCAGGTGCCATTGTGTGGGCAGTGCGTGAGGGGAGGAGCAGGACCTGCCACTACAGCCTTTTTCTCTGCAGGAGCTCTCAGGCAGCAGAACACCGCCTACACGAGCTCCAGGAGCCGTCAGGAGCAGCGGCTGCCCTCTGGGCTTTAGGAGTAATCACCAGCTGCCACCACCACCCTTCTGGACTCCAGGATTGGTCGTGAGCTGCCTCTACTCCCTTTGCATGCTCTAGGGGTGCACATGATCTGCCAGTGCCACCGAGAACCCCAAGACCAGGCACTAGCTCCCATATCTGCACACCCCCTATCAAGGGGATGATGGCCAGCACATGCTGAGGAAAGAGGCTACAGGTAAAAAAAAAAAAAAAAGCCCTC
>NW_006774460.1:0-1382 GCF_000442215.2 Lipotes vexillifer | reverse complement strand
TTGGACCCCAACAGAGAATTATTTACCTAGGTAGAAACTCTTACCTACCCTCCAACACCCCCTGTTCTCTCATGTCTAAATCCCACTCTTTTCCTTATCAACCCTAACTCTTTCTTTCCTAGTCTTTCTACTCTGCCCAGTGAAACACCTTTTCTAATGTGCAGAATTCTGGAACAGTTGTGATACAAGAGAAAGAGCACCAGGGCTTAGGGTCAGAAAGTCTGAATTCTGATCTTTGCTCTGCCATTCTACATGAGCCACAAACTCTCACAGTTTCAGCTTCTTCATCTGCAAAATGACAATAATATGGCTGTGATGAGGATTAAATATGTATAAGCACCTGGCACACAGTAGGGCGGTGCTGATTAAGAATTGTTGAGTGGATGAACACCCTACTGTCACTCATGAACCACATGAAACAATGCTATAGACAGGCAGACTCACCAATGGCAAGAACTTTTAACACAGCCAGGCTACTAACAATGAAACTAGAAAACAAAAATATTTACAATCACCATAATAACATTGATAAGGAATTCAGTGACATAGCATTTAATGCTTAAAGTAATCCTAGGTAGTAGATATCACTGCCCCCATTTTATAGAAGTGATCACTGAGGCTCAGATCAGAGAAATCAGGCCACACAGCCTGTAAGTGTAGACCAAGTCTGACTTCAGAGCACAAGCTCTTAACCATCACACTATTACTTCACCAAGCTACGCTGGGAGATTGGTAAGGAATGAACATAAGTGGAATGTCCAAGCACCTGTTCTCTAGGCCAAGTAAATTAGATAACTTCAAAAAGGAAAGATTAAAAGGCATTAAAGATGTTATAAAACATAGTTTCAGAAACCACATCAGAGATGTAGCCTCACACAGCAAGAACTGGGCACAGTCCTGAACAAACAATGCCCTCGGGCAAGTGGTGACAGGCTCCATGAACAACAGCTGCAACTGTTAGTCTCTGAACAATTATAAAAAGTGTGCTTGGTCACCCATCAGCTCCTTCCACCCCCAGAGGCATGCAGAAAACAAATCTGCCACCAGCGGCAATGTTTTCAAATACAAAGGGGAGTATGGTTCTAAGTGATGATATTGTAAGAAAGCCCAGCTCCAGATGGCTTATCTGCAAAGCCATGTTTCACTGGCAACCTGTCCTGGTCCATCCATGCCCCCCTCAAATAAAGCATCAGGAGTTGCTATCAACAACCAAGACATGCACCTAGAAGGTGCTGCTGAGGCGGAAACAACAACATCAATGCTGCATAGGTAACTCTAGGGCTCATTATTTCCACAAATCCCTACAGTTAAGAAATTCAGTATACTCTTTCTTGCTTCCCCTATACCACCCTGCACCCCAAGCTTCATCACTAACACATCCT
>NW_006774459.1:0-2510 GCF_000442215.2 Lipotes vexillifer | reverse complement strand
GGGCCCGTGAGCCATGGCCGCTGAGCCTGCGCGTCCGGAGCCTGTGCTCCGCAACGGTAGAGGACACAACAGGGAGAGGCCCGCGTAATGCAACAAACAAACAAACAAACAAAACACCATAGCTTTATTAGTTAGTATCCTGGTTGCAAGTAACAGAAGATTCAACTACGATGAGCTGAAATACTAAGGACATTTGTTTTCTGGCATAGCCAGAAATACAGAGGTAGAGATGTTCCACGTTGGTTCAGTTGCTCAACAACTTTTTGGAGTCTCTGTGCTTTCCGTCTTTCCATTCTACTATCCTCAGCATATCAGCAATATTTAGTCATGGCCACACGTGGCTGCAGCAGTTCTGGCATCACAAGGAATGAAGGTATCACATCCAATGAAGAAAATGGACATTGACTTGGGTTGATCAATTTATTTTAGGAAGGCAAACCTTTACTTGAAATCCTGTGGAGTCTTCTCCTGAGGTCCCTCCCATTTGCCAACATTCAGTCATGTGATTCCTCCCTTGGCAAAACCTATGGGAAAACACGTTTGGTATTTTCACCTTCAATGGTGAAAAGTGAGTGCTACTGGACAGGAAAAAGGGATGTGACATAATTGTTGGTAGGAAAGTCCTTACCAACTATTTTCATGCTGTGGTCCATATATAAAAGATAGTAATATTTGCAAGATACATTGGAGTGAACTAGAGGGGCTTTGGGGTATTTTTATGTTGTTTGATTAAAAAATATTTTCTTTAAGTTATATAATTGTAAGGAAAAAATAAAATAAAAAAGGTGTTAAAAATTTAATTTGTGAAAACTTCCAAATGAAATCTTTCAAATCTTTTAATGAGACCCTCAATCTTGCTTTCATGAATAATATTTTATATCTGGATTTATGCTTAAAATAGCTATATGCAATTTCTGTTTGAGAGATTTTAATAACTATTTTTGCTCCAAATCTTAATAGATTCTGTTGTTGAGAAGTGTTCTTCATAGAAGTAACTGATAAAACATTTAGACCCATTTTATAAACCATTCAAATTATATTTAAGGGCTTCTGTAATGGTGGTCTAAGTAATTAGAACTAACCCTTTCACTGCCAGTTAGGAAAGTTGTGCAAAATATAATAAGCATTTGCTCAAAGGAATTGGAGTTTTAATAATATGGGGAAGAATTATGCATCTAAGACCTGGAGAAGCATGCAACCTAGAAGCACGAGCAGAGCATTTGGGACAAATATTTTCCCCCTGTGGGGGTAGAAGATGCAAAGCCTTTTGCTTATGAGCCAAGAGGTAATATAATCAGATTCCATGCCCTGCCAAGGAGGAGATCTTTGGTAACAATCATATTTTGGGTTGAGAATCCAAGGATTACACCCTAGGAAAAGGTGTCAAACTATAAAGCTTGATCTTGCAGGCACTGAAGCTCAGTTTTAAATCACTTCAATTCCTGAAATTGAATTAAGGTGATCTGGCATTGCTAATGCCTCTAGCCAACTTCCAGAAGCAAATGTAAATTCTTTCTGGAGGAAGAAAACATCATTCTAGGCCTCAAATTAGATACATAATTGTTCACGTATATCATCGGATGCACAATAAAATATAACTAGGCACATACAGAGACAAAACAGCATTATCATAAATCAACAGACAATGGGAACAACTCAACAAGGGATCTAGATGGTAGAATTATCAGAATAGGCTTTAAAATGTATGTGCTTAATGTATGTGAGATAATATTAAGACTTTCCTCAAAGAACTGGAAACTATGAAAAATGTCCAAATGGAATTTCTAGAAGTGCGAAACACAATAACCAAGATTGAAAATTTAAAGGATGGGTTCTATAGTAGTTTAGCTAAAGTTGAAGATTTAATTAGTGAAATTTTAAAAACGGGTCACAAGAAAATATTCGGAATGGGGCATAAATGAATATAAAATATGTTAGAAATCATAGAGGCAAAAGGAACACCATGAGAATGTTTAATGCATGTAATTGGAGTTCCAGAAGGAGATGAGAGGGAATGGACAGAAGCAATATTTGATGAAATAATAGCTGAAAATCTTCCAAAAATGATTGAAGAACTTATTAATCACATCTTCTAGAGGAAGCAGGGGAACACTCAAAATATAATAATTCAGTAAGGATTTATTTAAACTGATGTGTGCTGGGGAGGTGGGTATGGGGGAATCCATAATGAATAGTTCAGGAACCTGATAACAGTCTACCACATTTGCCCTCAACATTCATCCTCTTGACCAGCTACAGAGGCAGAGACTATCACAACTATTTCATGTTACTTGAGCCTCTTCCAACTCCACCATCTTATATGTAGGACACAAATTATGGCTAATGTTTTTGCTTTCAGGTGGTTGCATGACCAACTTGTTCTCACATTAGAATGATACCGTAGTTGATGGGTCACCTCTATGTGTTAGGCAGCACATTTTAAAAAATATTTATTTATTTATTTATTTTTGGCTGCGTTGGGTCTTCATTGCTGCGTGCGGGCTTTCTCT
>NW_006774457.1:0-1004 GCF_000442215.2 Lipotes vexillifer | reverse complement strand
CCTACATAGGAAAGTGCTAAATTCATTATCTTGAGATGTCTGGTTTTCTTTAATTAACTGTAATCTTTTGATGTTTGGACTGCATGGTTTTTGTTACATCAACTCCTATACATCATGGATCCTCCCTCCCCTCTTCGGAGCTGTCCCTCAGAGCCATCTGAGAGTCCTGTCCACTGGGCATGAAGTCCTGAGAAAATCCACCAAATAAAACATATCTCTCAACTTTTAGGTTGTGTGTTTTTTTTAAGTCAACAATATCTATAGGAAAACAAATTTGGGCATACCTTTAAAGAAAGCCTGCAATAGGGAGACATAAGTCTTAGGTAAACAATAAATTTCTAGTGATATAATTAAGAAAAAGATTAAAAAATGAAAGCAAAAAGTGTTCAAAATAGTATTTTCCATGGAAAATGTGGAGATTACATATTCATAAATTAAAATCAGAGTGGTATCAAAAAAGAGAAAAACAAGATCTCTTGAAAAGTAAACATAAACAAAATTTCATGACACATTCTAGAATATAGAGTTTAGAGATAGTCTTTGATTTGTTCAATAAAAAGGATACATAAAATATGAGGAAAAAAGACAAATGAAATAACTCATAAAGCCGAGAAACTGATGATCCAATTAATGTGAGTTCCAGAAAGAAAAAACAGTAAAAATGGAGTAGAAGAAATTATCAAAGAAATATGAGAGAATTTCTCAGATATAAAATGGCATAGACCTTTTCAAATTACATAAAGGTTACTGAATAAAATTATGCAGAAAAACATACGAGGATACAGAATTTCAAAATATCAGAAAACGTAGGAATAAAGTAGAAATTAAACGCTTTCAGGGTGCTGTGCGTTGAACTGCATTTCCCCTAAAGGATAGGTTCAAATCCTAAACTCCCAGTATTTATGAAACTGATCTTAATTGGAAATAGGGTCTTTTTAAAAAAATATCTTTATTGGAGTATAATTGCTTTACAGTGGTGTGTTAGTTTCTGCTGTATAACAAAG
>NW_006774456.1:0-1860 GCF_000442215.2 Lipotes vexillifer | reverse complement strand
AAGAGTGGTAGTATGTGCTGTATGTGTGTGTGAGGGCTGTTTGACCTAGGGACAAGCAAACATACTTTGGCAATGGAGAGAGTAAAATACCTAAGGCAAGAATTTTAAATTTAATGAATATCCTGTGATAAACCATAATAGAAAAGAATATATAAAAAAAGAATGTCTATATGTGTATAATTGAGCCACTTTGCTGTATAGCAGAGACTGGCACAGCATGGTTAATCAACTATATTTCAATTAAAAAAAATAAATTTAATTTTGTAAGCAAAGAAAAGGAAGTCTAAGGCTGTCTCTGAGCAGATAGAGTTGAGTTTATTTTAGATTTGGGACTAGGTCTTCAGCAGATTAAAGTAAATTAAAATTGATCAGTAGAGACTTTAGCCAGAAATACGCAATCATTTGTTTATTCAAAAGATATTCATTGATCATCTCTTGCATGCCAGCCATTTTTCTAAATTTGGGGAATACAATGGTGGGCAAGGGCAACAAAGGCTCTGAGCACATAGAACTTACTTTTTATAGTAGTAGAAAGCAAAAATAGACAGTCAAACCAATAAATAAATAATGTAATTTCAGATAGTGATAAGCTGTGAAGAAATTAAAACATGATGAGGGGATGGATAGGAAAAGGGAAGAAGGATATTTTACAAATGGTGGTCAAAGGAGTCTTATCAAGAAGGTGATAATTGTACCAAGACCAGAACGTTAGACCAATCTATCCATATGAAGAACTGCAGTAGTAGTTTACTAGGAAGAGGATTGCACAAATATAGGATTCCATTTTAAACAAGTATTCAGGAACAACAGAAGCTGGGTGTGAGTGGAGGAATAGTTGGTGAGCGTAAGAGTGATGGGATGTGAACTCAACTAAGTAGAAAAGGTCTAGATTATGTAGGGTTTTGTGGATCAGAATAAAGAGTATGAAATTTAAACAAAATGGAAGACTTTACAAGGATTTGAACAGAGGTGTTATGTGGAAAATTGGCTGGGAGTTGGGGGGGAAGGGTTAATGGGAAGTTCAGTTAAGAAGATGTTGCAGTGCAGCAGGCAAGAGATAATGGTAGTTTGGACTAAAGTCTAGGGAAATGGGGAGTAGGTTTTTTGAGGTAAGTAAATACTTCTATTTGACATTGAATATGTTAAGTTTGAGCAGCCTAACAGCATTCAGGTGAAGTAGAATGGGCATTTAACTACTTGAAAGTGGAGTTCAAGTTGATGTTAGGGATGGTGATATAATATTTATATAGGTGTTAACAAATATTTAGCAGGCCAGACTAGGACAGGATCCTAAGGGCTTCAAAATATAGAGGTCAGAAAGAGGAGATAAACCAATTTATCTATTATAGAAATGGAAAAATAAGAAAATCAAGGTGTTCTCGAAGTCAAGAGAGGAACAAGTTTCGAGATGGTTAAGTGCCAAGCATATATAATTCACATAGATGAGAACTCAGATAATGTGCACAACATTCCTTGACAGAAACTTCGACATGTTGAAGTTTGGTATAATTGTCTTTGTGCCCATGTGCCAGTATCAAGTTATTTTTTCAACTCTTCCACACACTCATTCAAATTGTTAAATATCTAAGAATTAAAATATCTTTATTATATTATTATAAAATAGTATATAATTATAAACCACAATCAGTAATATAAAGAAATACAAAATGATAGAAAAAAATTACCTAAAATCTCTATACTCATAGTTAAACACTCTTGTTTTTTGTTTTTTGTTTTTTACCCGGTACGCCGGCCTCTCACTGGTGTGGCCTCTCCCGTTGCGGAGCACAGGCTCTGGACACACAGGCTCGGCGGCCATGGCTCACGGGCCCAGCCGCTCCGCGGCATGTGGGATCTTCC
>NW_006774455.1:0-1689 GCF_000442215.2 Lipotes vexillifer | reverse complement strand
CACAGGCTCAGCGGCCATGGCTCACGGGCCCAGCCGCTCCGCAGCACGTGGGATCTTCCCGGATGCGGGCACAAACCCGCGTCCCCTGCATCGGCAGGCGGACTCTCAACGACTGCGCCACCAGGGAAGCCCTTGTTTATTTATTTTTATTTGGCTGCGCCACGTCTTAGTTGCAGCATGCAGGATCTTCGTTGCCGTGTGCAGGATCTTTCAGTTGTGGCATGCAGGCTCTTAGTTGCAGCGTGTGGGATCTAGTTCCCTGACCAGGGATGGAACCCAGACCCCCTGCATTGGGAGCGCAGCGTCTTAACCGCTGGACCACCAAGGAAGTCCCTCCTTTGAAGGGACTTTGAAGACTGCTCAGATCCCAGTTCCTTTTCCTCACTTGCCTACTTTGAATTATTGCTCTTTACTCTAAGCTCTTTGTTTATATCTGTGTTGTAAATAAGCAACTAATCATGTATTACCTTGTGACATCACTTTTATTGCTGTCTTAGAGCAGTGTTGTGTTTTAGGGCAGTGGGTTTTTTTCTCCTTTTACTTCTTCATTATCTCCCCCAGTCTGTAGGTGCTCCATAAAAATGAATATTTAGGTTTAGTCATCATATGGATTTTTAAGTCAGATATGGATGGAAAGATCTATAAATATACAGAGAAAAATTATTAGGAATCTACAAAAAAGCTGCTAAAACTAATAACTCATTTAACAAAGTTACAGGATCCAAGATTAATAGGCAAAAATCGTGTTTTTATATAGTAGCAATAAACAATTGGAAATAGAATTTTAAAAACCATTCCACTTATAATAGCATAAAAATACTTAGGAATAAAGTTAAAAGAAAAGGAGGACTTGTACATTGGAAACGTCAAGATACTGCTGAGAGAAATTAAAGGAAACCTAAATAAGTGGAGAAATAGGTTCTGTTTGTGAGTTAGAAGACCCAATACTGTTAAGACAGTAGTTTTTCCAGGCTGATTTATAGATTCAACACAATCCCAATCAGAATCTCAGCAGGTTTTTCGTAGAATTTGACAAGCTGGTTCTAAAATTTACACAGAAAAGCGAACGTATAGAGTAGGTTTCAAAACCATCTTGAAAAAGAACTGCAAAGTTGGAGAACTGACACTGTCTGATTTCAGGATGTCAGTAGGAAGCTGCTGCAGCATCAGGTGTGGTCCTGATCAATGGACAGGCATATACATCAATGGGACAGAATAGAGTCCAGAATAGATGCATAAATACATGGTCAATTGATTCTCAACAAAGAGAAAGGAAGAAGAAAACATAGGAGAAAATATTTGTGGGCTGGAGTTAGGCAAAAATTTCTTAGCTAGGACACAATAAGCATGAGCTGATAAAGAAAAATAGTAAACTGACCTCAAAATTTTAAATTTCAGTTCTTCAATAAACGCTGAAAGAAAATGACAGAACAACCATAGACTGTGAGAAGATACTTGCAAAACACATAACCAAGGACTTGTATCCAGACCGTACAAAGAACTCCCCAAACTCAATAAATAAAACAACCCAGTAAAAAATGAAGTGAAACTGTTCTGTATGATACTGTAACAGTGGATACATGTCATTATACATTTGTCAAAACCTGTAGGTTGGGCTTCCCTGGTGGCACAGTGGTTGAGGGTCCGCCTGCCGATGCAGGGCACACGGGTTCGTGCCCCGGTCCGGGA
>NW_006774454.1:0-233 GCF_000442215.2 Lipotes vexillifer | reverse complement strand
TTACTGTGTTTGGGGTCTCCTTTTCTCAGGCTGCAGGTTTGTAGTTCCCATTGTTTTTGGTGTTTGCCCCCAGTGGGTAAGGTTGGTTCAGTGGCTTGTGTAGGTTTCCTGGTGGAGATGACTGGTGCCTGTGTTCTGGTGGATAAGGCTGGATCTTGTCTTTCTGGTGGGCAGGGCTGCATCCAGTGGTGTGTTTTGGGGGTGTCTGTGAACTTAGTATGATTTTAGGCAGC
>NW_006774453.1:427245-432416 GCF_000442215.2 Lipotes vexillifer | reverse complement strand
CGTGTCCCCTGCATCGGCAGGCGGACTCCCAACCACTGCACCACCAGGGAAGCCCAAGATGACTATTTTAATGTAATATTTTAAAAAATCAAATTGGCATACTATGGCCCACATGCTAATTGCCTGTTACTATGAATAAAGTTTTATTTTAATCACACATTACTACACACTATCTGTTAAAAGTCTTATAAGTGATTGCTATAATTTTTTCAAAATGAAAGTAAATTTCGAAGATAAACTGTAATGAAATGGTCTATATGATACTCATAAACTAAGCTGTCCTTCTTATAGTCTAATTAGAAAATACTTTATCCTGTGTGTAATCACAGTTAATTACAGTAATAAAGCCAACACCTTGGCTAAGAGTTCACTCGAGTAATGTTAACTAATGCTGTCTGTATAATTAGTACTTATGCTCTAAACAGCTTTATTTGCATAAGCCTCAAGACTAACTTATAACCATTAGCAAAGCAGCCCCTACTTACTTAATCCTTAGCATTCAAAGGATATTTGCTGATTCTAAACCTCATGCCAGATATCTGGTAAAAGAATAAAATACTCTAATAGATGAATATGTGTGCATTTCTTTAAAAAAAGCCCTAAAATCCCTCAAGAACCTTTCATCATGCCTGTAAAAGAGAAAGATGAATAACTGTTTTCTACGCATAGATCGTCTTCCTTAGAAAAGAACACTCTTCTCTAAGTTCTATACAAGTGCAAGGGGTTGGTAATTGTAAAATCTTACTAGGAAACCAAAGTTTATAGAGAAGGAAAGACAAGTGAAAGGACGGATGTGGAAATACCGATGGTGAAAGACAAGTCTGGAGCGAGCACTGAAACAGGCTGAGCCACTCGCAAAGCTCCCTGAACCTGGGGTGACGTCAGTAGCCTCTAAGGCAACCTGGCAGCACGATCACAACGTGGTCCTGAAGAGAGTGAAGACCAGAGAGGCCTGGTCCAGGGCAGAGGCTGAGCGGAGATGGTTTAGGAGCCCAGCACACTTTCTCCTTTCTTCCTCCTCTGTCCAGTGCTCTGGGTTTGCCCACCAAGAAGATACCAGAAAAGACAAGTCAGGGCAGCCTGGAACCCTCAGCTCACTGTCCCCCTCCTGGAGAAAGGGTGTACCCAGATCTCTGATAACTGCTAGAACTTTATTTTGACAAATACATAAAAAAAATCTTTAAACCAGGACACTGACCTCTGGATGATTTAGAGTTGATTATATTAACTTTGTTGGGGTAACTCCAAATTTGGGGAAAAGAGAAAAGAGCTTTATCGTTGTTTGAAAAGTCCTAAAACTGAGAATGTCTTTTAGCCTATGCAATCTACAGTGATTACAAATGTGCCTTTTTAATCATTAAGAACACACTTGTAAAGAACTACTAACATCTCTGTATAACAGTCTGGGTCTGACAAAGCATTTTTACTGGATTGTGCCAAAGACCCAGAAGAAGCTGCTGCAGCTCACAAGACAAGCTGCCATTCTCTTATCAGCCTGACTGCGCATCAGCTCCATACGAGGCCTCCCGAGAACCCACAACCCAGAACTAGTCTCCAGCTGCTGATTCATGCCTGTTTACCCCACTAGAGCAAACTCCCTTAGGGCTGGCACCAGGTCTTATACCTCTACCTCAGTTTTGTTGATTTCATAGTTTTAAGTTTTAGAATATTTAGAGAACTGGCTTTAAGTGACACATTTGTATACAAACCCATGTCATATGCTAAACTAACCAATGCATGATCAGCAAGACTTACAGTTTGTCTACAGGTTCCTAAAGTTGCTGGGCTGCCCCTCACACTGTCTCCTCATGAGGGAGCTCCCCGGGACCCTCCGAGGATACAAGTGAGAAATACCGTCCCTGCCGTGTGCAAGGAATGCAAAACGAATGACTGCCTTCTTTCAGGAATCAGATTTTTAACTGATTCATTACTCTTCTCTACATTCATTTACAAACATCTGCAGTGAATTATAGGGCTTGAACATTTGCAAGATGGTCAGTTTTTTTAAAATACATGTTATTATGCTTACGAAAGTGTAGTCTATTCATTATAGAAAATATGGAAAATACTAGTGTGAAAAAACGATATTAAGAACTACCTATGGAGCTTCCCATGGCGGCGCAGTGGTTAAGAATCCACCTGCCAATGCAGGGGACATGGGTTCGAGCCCTGGTCCAGGAAGATCCCACATGCCGCGGAGCAGCTAAGCCCATGCGCCACAACTACTGAGCCTGTGCTCTAGAGCCTGTGAGCCACAACTACTGAGCCCAAGTGCCACAACTACTGAGCCCGAGTGGCACAACTACTGAAGCCCATGCACCTAGAGGCCATGCACTGCAACAAGAGAAGCTACCCAATGAGAAGCCTGCGCACCGCAACAAAGAGTAGCCCCTGCTGGCTGCAACTAGAGAAAAGCCCATGTGCAGCAACGAAGACCCAAATGCAGCCAAAAATAAAAATAAATAAATTTATATTAAAAAGACCTACCTATGTTAAAAAAAAAAAAAAAGCCAGACACAAGACTGCACGCTGCATGAACTAAAAACAACAAAACACACACACACACACACCACACACAAATGGAATATTACTCAGCCATAAAAAGGAACGAAATTGAGTTATCTGTAGTGAGGTGGATGGACACAGTCTTTCATACAGAGTGAAGTAAGTCAGAAAGAGAAAAACAAATACTGTATGCTAACCCATAGATATGGAATCTAAAAAAAAAAAGGTCTGAAGAACCTAGGGGCAGGACAGGAATAAAGATGCAGAGAATGGACTTGAGGACACGGGGAGGGGGAAGGGTAAGCTGGGATGAAATGAGAGAGTGGCATGGACATATATACACTACCAAATGTAAAACAGATAGCTAGTGGGAAGCAGCCGCATAGCACAGGGAGATCAGCTCGGTGCTCTGTGACCACCTATAGGGATGGGTTACGGAGGGTGGGAAGGAGATGTAAGAGGGGATATGGGGATATATGTATATGTATAGCTGATTCACTTTGTGATAAAGCAGAAACTAACACACCATTGTAAAGCAATTATGCTCCAATAAAGATGTTTAAAAAAAGAAAACTACCTATGATTTAACCTACTATCATTTTCATTAATTTTGGGGATGTGTGTGAAGGTATCAGGAGTTTTCCATAGTTCAAACCATATTCTGTATATGGCAGTACCCATTTTCTCCCCACCTAATTTTATTTTATAAACATTCTTCCATATATATCAGTAAAAATTAACTGTAAGCGTCACATAATGGCTGTATTATATCCTTGGTCCATCAATTCTAAATGCACTTTTTTTCCCCACATTATCATTTCTCTGAAGCTGGGATGCATCTTACAATCAACAAAGTCTTCCAATCATTTCAGCCAAATGCTACTCTGATATACTTGTGTATAGGTCATCCACTGCCCCTAGTGGTAAGATCCAGAAAGTGCCAGCATCAAATCAACTGAGCTTTGATGAAAGATGGGATTCCATTTGATGTTTAACCTCAGGATTGTTCTCCCAAGCCAGTGAGTATATACTCTGGTGCTATCTTCCGCTACCCTTAGTGAACAGGATGTCTGCTTATAGAATATAAGCAACTAATCGCAGTATTAGCTTAACATCCATTAGGGAGGAAAAAAAGATATTCCAAAGAAAAATATGAATGATTCTGGATTATCTGTGCTACTGATTTCCACCAAAGACCTATAAACAGAGCCTGCTTCTAGTTTTTGAAGTGCTCTACAGAAATGATGTAACTAACACCCGATAAGGATATACTTTCTACTTTACATAAAAGAACCCATGGCACTCACCAGATTAGGATCATAGTACGCTTCCTGAGTTGGCGGGATGTTGTTTAGCTGAGTGATGTTAGCAGGAAGCATTTTCGAACAATTTATTAACACGTGTTCCAGACCTGTTAAGTCCTAACAAAGCAAAAATAAAAGGATAAACCTATATACATTACAAGTAACAATTGTGGTTTTAAAAATAATGTTAAAGTCGCCAAAATTTAAGCGTTAGAGAGGGTTTGACTATATGATTCTTAAAGACACCCTAAAAAGAGCAGAATGAAACAATACAAATAACTCATCTTTGTCTCAAAGTAGAACATACGGGCCTGTGGGGCACCGTTTTACACAAGGTGGTCCACGGGATCACCAGATGGGTGTCCTGCAGCTGGATTCATCTTGGAGCTCTCCATTAGTGAGTGTCCTACTCCTGGAACTAAAGGATGCCATGATGACAGAAGGGGCTCCGCAACACCGTGGGCCTAGCTAAGATCTCCACTCGGCCACACCTGAAGCCCCTGAATGAGCTTGTCACGAGAATCTTATGTGCAGGTATGGTCTGCCTCATCTCCAGACAATACAATTACAATCCCTACTGAAAGCCTAAAAAAAGTAATCTTATAAAATATGAACTTCAAATTTGATTTTAATCCTGGCATTTAAAATGGACTAGCTGTGAACCCCCTCATTAAATATGAAGAATTACTTGTACTTGCATTCCACTGAAGTATGTAGGGGCAAGAGAGAAAGTATCAAATGTAAAAGTTTCATTCAAAATGTCATTAAGATTTTAGGGGAAGACGGTGGAAGAGTAAGACGCAGAGATCACCTTCCTCCCCACAGATACACCAGAAATACATCTACAAGTGGAACAACTCCTACAGAACACCTACTGAACGCTGGCAGAAGACCTCAGACCTCCCAAAAGGCAAGAAGCGCCCCACGTACGGGGTAGGGCAAAAGAAAAAACAGAGACAAAAGAATAGGGACAGCACCTGCACCAGTGGGAGGGAGCTGTTTAGGAGGAAAGGTCTCCACACACTAGGAAGCCCCTTCGCGGGCAGAGATTGCGGGCGGCGGAGCGGGGAGCTTCGGAGCCGCGGAGGACAGCACAGCAACAGGGGTGCGGAGGGCAAAGCGGGGAGATTCCCGCACAGAGGATCGGGGCCGACCGGCACTCACCAGCCCGAGAGGCTTCTGTGCTCACCCACCGGGGCGGGCGGGGCTGCGAGTTGAGGCTCAGGCTTTGGTCGGAGCGCAGGGAGAGGACTGGGGTTGTCGGCTCGAACACAGCCTGAAGGGGTTAGTGCGCCACGGCTAGCCGGGAGGGGGCCCGGGGAAAAGTCTGGACCTGCCGAGGAGGCAAGAGACTTTTTCTTC
>NW_006774453.1:396113-427013 GCF_000442215.2 Lipotes vexillifer | reverse complement strand
TGCAACGTCACGCCGACTTCTGCCGCCGGACGCCCGCCCCGCACTCCGTGCCCCTCCCTGCCCCCGGCCTGAGTGCGCCAGAGCCCCCGAGTCAGCGGCTCCTTTAACCCCGTCCTGTCTGAGCAAAAAACAGACGCCCTCCAGCGACCTACACGCAGAGGCAGGGCCAAATCCAAAGCTGAGACCCTGTGAGCTGTGAGAACAAAGAAGAAAGAGGGAAATCTCTCCCAGCAGCCTCAGAAGCAGCGGATTAAAGCTACACAATCAACTTGATGTACCCTGCCTCTGTGGAATACATGAATAGACAGCGAATCATCCCAAACTGAGGAGGTGGACTTGGAGAGCAAGATCTATGATTTTTTCCCCTTTTCTTCTTTTTGTGAATGTGTATGTGTATGCTTCTGTGTGAGATCTTGTCTGTATAGCTTTGCTTCCACCATTTGTCCTAGGGTTCTATCCGTACCTTTTTTTTCTAATAAATTATTTTTTAATTCAATAACTTAATTATACTTTATTTTATTTTACTGTATCTTCTTTCTTTTTTCCTTCCTTCCCTCCTTCCTTCCTTCCTCCCTCCCTCCTTTCTTTCCTTCTTGCCTTCTTTCTTTCTTCCCTCCTTCCTTCCTTCCTTCCCTTTCTTTCTTTCTTTATTTCTTCCTACTTCTTCTAATTCTCTGAACTTTCTCTCCCTTTTATTCTGAGCCGTGTGGATGAAAGGCTCTTGCTGCTCCAGGCAGGAGTCAGGACTCTGCCTCTGAGGTGGGAGAGCCAACTTCAGGATACTGGTCAACAAGAGGCCTCCCAGCTCCACATGATATCAAACGGCGATAATCTCCCAGAGACCTCCATCTTAACACCAGCACCCAGCTTCACTCAAAGACCAGCAAGCTACAGTGCTGGACAACCTATGCCAACCATATAGCAAAACAGGAACACAACCCCACCCACTAGCAGAGAGGCTGCCTAAAATCATAATAAGTCCACAGACACCCCAAAACACACCACCAGACGTGGACCTGCCCACTAGAGAGACAAGATCTAGCCTCATACACCACAACACAGCCACTAGTCCCCTCCACCAGGAAGCCTACACAACCCACTGAACCAACCTTAGCCACTGGAGACAGACATCAAAAACAACGGGAGCTACGAACTTGCAGCCTGCAAAAAGGTGAACCCAATCACAGTAAGATAAGCAAAATGAGAAGACAGAAAAACACACAGCAGATGAAGGAGCAGGATAAAAACCCACCAGACCTAACAAATGAAGAGGAAATAGGCAGTCTACCTGAAAAAGAGTTCAGAATAATGATAGTAAAGATGATCCAAAATCTTGGAAATAGAATGGACAAAATGCAAGAAGCAGTTAACAAGGACCTAGAAGAAATAAAGATGAAACAGACAATGATGAACAACACAATAAATGAAATGAAAAATACTCTAGATGGGATCAATAGCAGAATAAATGAGGCAGAAGAACGGATAAGTGACCTGGAAGATAAAATAGTGGAAATAACTACTGCAGAGCAGAATAAAGAAAAAAGAATGAAAAGAACTGAGGACAGTCTCAGAGACCTCTGGGACAACATTAAACGCACCAACATTCGAATTATAGGGGTTCCAGAAGAAGAAGAGAAAAAGAAAGGGACTGAGAAAATATTTGAAGAGATTATAGTTGAAAACTTCCCTAATATGGGAAAGGAAATCGTTAATCAAGTCCAGGAAGCACAGAGAGTCCCATACAGGATAAATTCAAGGAGAAATACGCCAAGACACATATTAATCAAACTGTCAAAAACTAAATACAAAGAAAGCATATTAAAAGCAGCAAGGGAAAAACAACAAATAACACACAAGGGAATCCCCATAAGGTTAACAGCTGATCTCTCAGCAGAAACTCTACAAGCCAGAAGGGAGTGGCAGGACATACTGAAAGTGATGAAGGAGAAAAACCTGCAACCAAGATTACTCTACCCAGCAAGGATCTCATTCAGATTTGATGGAGAAATTAAAACCTTTACAGACAAGCAAAAGCTGAGAGAGTTCAGCACCACCAAACCAGCTTTACAACAAATGCTAAAGGAACTTCTCTAGACAAAAACACAAGAGAAGGAAAAGTCCTATAATAACGAACCCAAAACAATTTAGAAAATGGGAATAGGAACATACATATCGATAATTACCTTAAATGTAAATGGACTAAATGCTCCCACCAAAAGACACAGATTGGCTGAATGGATACAAAAACAAGACCCATATATATGCTGTCTACAAGAGACCCACTTCAGACCTAGAGACACATACAGACTGAAAGTAAGGGGATGGAAAAAGATATTCCATGCAAATGGAAACCAAAAGAAAGCTGGAGTAGCAATTCTCATATCAGACAAAATAGACTTTAAAATAAGGACTATCAGAAGAGACAAAGAAGGACACTACATAATGATTAAGGGATCGATCCAAGAAGAAGATATAACAATTGTAAATATTTATGCACCCAACATAGGAGCACCTCAATACATAAGGCAAAAACTAGCAGCCATAAAAGGGGAAATCGACAGTAACACATTCATAGTAGGGGACTTCAACACCCCACTTTCACCAATGGACAGATCATCCAAAATGAAAATAAATAAGGAAACACAAGCTTTAAATGATACATTAAACAGGATGGACTTAATTGATATTTATAGGACACTCCATCCAAAAACAACAGAATACACATTTTTCTCAAGTGCTCATGGAACATTCTCCAGGATAGATCATATCTTGGGTCACAAATCAAGCCTTGGTAAATTTAAGAAAATTGAAATTGTATCAAGTATCTTTTCCGACCACAACGCCATGAGACTAGATATCAATTATAGGAAAAGAGCAGTAAAAAATACAAACACATGGAGGCTAAACAATACACTACTTAATAACGAAGTGATCACTGAAGAAATCAAAGAGGAAATTAAAAAATACCTAGAAACAAATGACAATGGAGATACAACGACCCAAAACCTATGGGATGCAGCAAAAGCAGTTCTAAGAGGGAAGTTTATAGCAATACAAGCCCACCTTAAGAAGCAGGAAACATCTCGAATAAACAACCTAACCTTGCACCTCAAGCAATTAGAGAAAGAAGAACAAAAAAACCCCAGAGTTAGCAGAAGGAAAGAAATCATAAAAATCAGATCAGAAATAAATGAAAAAGAAATGAAGGAAACAATAGCAAAGATCAATAAAACTAAAAGCTGGTTCTTTGAGAAGATAAACAAAATAGATAAACCATTAGCCAGACTCATCAAGAAAAAAAGGGAGAAGGCTCAAATCAATAGAATCATAAATGAAAAAGGAGAAGTACCAACTGACACTGCAGAAATACAAAGGATCATGAGAGATTACTACAAGCAACTCTATGCCAATAAAATGGACAATCTGGAAGAAATGGACAAATTCTTAGAAATGCACAAACTACCAAGACTGAATCAGGAAGAAACAGAAAATATGAACAGACCAATCACAAACACTGAAATTGAAACTGTGATTAAAAATCTTCCAACAAACAAAAGCCCAGGACCAGATGGCTTCACAGGCGAATTCTATCAAACATTTAGAGAAGAGCTAACACCTATCCTTCTCAAACTCTTCCAAAATATAGCAGAGGGAGGAACACTCCCAAATTCCTTCTACGAGGCCACCATCACCTTGATACCAAAACCAGACAAGGATGTCACAAAGAAAGAAAACTACAGGCCAATATCACTGATGAACATAGATGCAAAAATCCTCAACAAAATACTAGCAAACAGAATCCAAGAGCACATTAAAAGGATCATACACCATGATCAAGTGGGGTTTATTCCAGGAATGCAAGGATTCTTCAATATACGCAAATCTATCAATGTGATTAACCATATTAACAAATTGAAGGAGAAAAACCATATGATCATCTCAAGAGATGCAGAGAAAGCTTTGGACAAAATTCAACACCCATTTATGATAAAAAACCCTGCAGAAAGCAGGCATAGAGGGAACTTTCCTCAACATAATAAAGGCCATATATGACAAACCCACAGCCAACATCCTCCTCAATGGTGAAAAACTGAAAGCATTTCCACTAAGATCAGGAACAAGACAAGGTTGCCCACTCTCACCACTCTTATTCAACATAGTTTTGGACGTTTTAGCCACAGCCATCAGAGAGGAAAAGGAAATAAAAGGAATCCAAATCGGAAAGGAAGAAGTAAAGCTGTCACTGTTCGCAGATGACATGATACTATACACACAGAATCCTAAAGATGCTACCAGAAAACTGCTAGAGCTAATCAATGAATTTGGTAAAGTAGCAGGATACAAAATTAATGCACAGAAATCTCTGGCATTCCTATATACTAATGATGAAAAATCTGAAAGTGAAATCAAGAAAACACTCCCATTTACCATTGCAACAAAAAGAATAAAATATCTAGGAATAAACCTACCTAAGGAGACAAAAGACCTGTATGCAGAAAATTATAAGACACTGATGAAAGAAATTAAAGATGATACAAACAGATGGAGAGATATACCATGTTCTTGGATTGGAAGAATCAACATTGTGAAAATGACTCTACTACCCAAAGCAATCTATAGATTCAATGCAATCCCTATCAAACTACCACTGGCATTTTTCACAGAACTAGAACAAAAAATTTCACAATTTGTATGGAAACACAAAAGACCCCGAATAGCCAAAGCAATCTTGAGAACAAAAAATGGAGCTGGAGGAATCAGGCTGCCTGACTTCAGACTATACTACAAAGCTACAGTAATCAAGACAGTATGGTACTGGCACAAAAACAGAAAGATAGATCAATGGAATAGGATAGAAAGCCCAGAGATAAACCCATGCACATATGGTCACCTTATCTTTGATAAAGGTGGCAGGAATATACAGTGGAGAAAGGACAGCCTCTTCAATAAGTGGTGCTGGGAAAACTGGACAGGTACATGTAAAAGTATGAGATTAGATCACTCCCTAACACCATACACAAAAATAAGCTCAAAATGGATTAAAGACCTAAATGTAAGGCCAGAAACTATCAAACTCTTAGAGGAAAACATAGGCAGAACACTCTATGACATAAATCACAGCAAGATCCTTCTTGACCCATCTCCTAGAGTAATGGAGATAAAAACAAAAATAAACAAATGGGACCTAATGAAACTTCAAAGCTTTTGCACAGCAAAGGAAACCATAAACAAGACCAAAAGACAGCCCTCAGAATGGGAGAAAATATTTGCAAATGAATCAACTGACAAAGGATTAATCTCTAAAATTTACAGGCAGCTCATGCAGCTCAATAACAAAAAAATAAACAACCCAATCCAAAAATGGGCAGAAGACCTAAATAGACATTTCTCCAAAGAAGATATACAGACTGCCAACAAACACATGAAAGAATGCTCAACATCATTAATCATTAGAGAAATGCAAATCAAAACTACAATGAGATATCATCTCACACCAGTCAGAATGGCCATCATCAAAAAATCTAGAAACAATAAATGCTGGAGAGGGTGTGGAGAAAAGGGAACACTCTTGCACTGCTGGTGGGAATGTGAATTAGAGTCATGTACCACAATGTTCATTGCAGCTCTATTTACAACAGCCAGGAGATGGAAACAACCTAAGTGCCCACCGTCGGATGAATGGATAAAGAAGATGGGGCACATATATACTAATGGAATAGTACTCGGCCATAAAAAGAAACGAAATTGAGCTATTTGTAATGAGATGGATAGACCTAGAGTCTGTCATACAGAGTGAAGTAAGTCAGAAAGAGAAAGACAAATACCGTATGCTAACACATATATATGGAATTTAAGAAAAAAAATGTCATGAAAAACCTAGGGGTAAGACAGGAATAAAGACACAGACCTACTGGAGAACGGACTTGAGGATATGGTGAGGGGGAAGGATGAGCTGTGATAGGGCGAGAGACAGACATGGACATATATATACTAACAAACGTAAGGTAGATAGCTAGTGGGAAGCAGCCGCATAGCACAGGGAGATCAGCTCGGTGCTTTGTGACCACCTGGAGCGGTGGGATAGGGAGGGTGTGAGGGAGGGAGACGCAAGAGGGAAGAGATATGGGAACATATGTATAACTGATTCACTTTGTTATAAAGCAGAAACTAACACACCATTGTAAAGCAATTATACCCCAATAAAGATGTTAAAAAAAAAATGTCATTAAGTTTAGCGGAAAAAAAAATGACAATACCTGCAAACTTAAAGGCAGGTCGTGAATCCTGGTAGCCAGCGTGCGGATTTCTCTGTCAGATAAGACACCAGATTGGTCTGTGTCAACTTCATCAAAAACCTGAGATATGTTCAGTGGCTGAACTGCACTCATGAGATAATAAAAATAAGAGAAGGCAAACTGCATGTCCTCAGAGTGGCGCACTTTGTGAAATGACGTCTTGTCAAATTCTTCAGGGAACCTGTCCAAATGTAGCATACCATAAGATCTGGATATTTAAAATATATACAGTACCTAACACTTGTGGAGTCAGAATCTTCCTTCCCACTTATATAGATAATACCTTCTACATACTAGTCATCAAGTGTCAGAGCCATAAACGCAGCATAGCAAGGATGTAAACTTCAAGCAGCCTTGGCTCTGAGCACACACAAACAACTCAAACATAAGCAAGACTTACATGTCTTGCAGTTCTTGCATAACTATTCGGTCGATCATGTGAGGCATGTGTGCAGGGACTTTTCGAGATGTGAATCCAAACTTGCTATTTAGAATTTTGTTTACATATCGGAGGGAATCTGCGAACGTATCTTTTAGTTGCCTCCCTGTGTGTCTGCTCTCAGTAAAGTATGCCAGTTGTGTCTTCAGTGACTCTTCTTCCTGAAAAGAGAAGTCCACACAACACAGCATTGTGTTTAGGGCACAGGTGCCTTGTGCTAACAAGAGACAGAGGTACTACTTTATGTCACGTGGTAATAACTAGTCACTAACTGTCCTGAGGGGCAAATGAAACGAGCACTAACAGGTCTCCTCAAGCATCCTAACAGCAGGACAAACTGGATTTCAGTGAAAAGTATCGCCAACATCGGCTTGAGAACAACAACTATGGGGTGGAGGTCTGCTTTTAGGGTACTCTTTTAAGGACTAGTCATTGATCATGAGATTTCATAGCCAGTTTCAATGCAATATTTAATTGATTTACAACAAATTTGATAGTGCTTTCAGTATCAAGTTATTTCTACTGGTGACATGCAAGCAGCAAGTCCTTGAGTTCTGAACACAAAGACTAGAATACAAAATTGGTTTCACCATATAACAGTGTTAATATTATGAAATGTAAAGAACGCTGTCAAAACCAGTAAGAGGCGAAACTGAATGAATGGGCACAGAATATTGGCAAAGAACCTGAACACACTTTACAGAAGATGAAATATTTTTGTTTCTCAAACTGATGGAAATATAGATGCTATTAACTGCTGTTGGTTAGTCCTGTGGAGAAACAAGCACGCTTGCATACTGTTTGTGGAAGGAGGAAGGGGTGCAATATTTAAGAAAGACACAGTTAAATTTTATATGCAATAGACCCTTTAACCTAGCAATTCTACCTACAGAAATAAAACTTCCTCAAGAGTAAGATATATGTACGAGAATATTTATTGCAACATTAGGTATCTGTACTTGCAAAAACACTGGACACAACTTACAGCTGTTAAAAAAAACAGTGGCAATTTGCCTACATACTACCACATCAAAGGCAACTGCAGAGCAATATATATAACTTCACTGCTGCAAAACAAACTATATAGTTTGCATGTCTGCATATCTATAGAAAAATACTGTTAGAATACCCACCAAACTACATATTCATAGTGACTGTCTCAAGTAAGGAGATTAAGGAAGGAAAGAGACAGACCTTTCCCTTTTTTTTTTTTTTTTCTGCTTTTTTTGTTTTTTGCATTGCTTGTGATTTTTACCATTAGCCTATAGTGCTTTTGCAATTTAAGAAGCAGGGAGCGGGGGAGAATGAGGAAATCAATGTAGGCAAGAACTCTGCAGCCCCTTGCTTAACAATTAGTAAATGCTACCATGGCAGGGACAAGATACTTCCTGAAGACCATGAGAGGAATGAGACAACGCCCCTCTTCATCACTTTCCCCCAGCCTAACGTCCACTCACGGCTGTGCTTTGGTCATGATCCAGCCCCACCTTTCCAAGGTCAGCTCACAGGGCATGTCCTCCTGGATGCCTCCCCCGATACCTCCAGGCAGAGTTAAGGAATCTTCCCTTCGGACTCCTTGTCCATACTTCAGCAGACACTTATCACACTGCCACAATTATGTGCCCACGAATCTGTCCTCCCAGCTTGCTCTCTGAGTCTCCAAGAGCAGCGACTGTTCACACCATCTTGCACTCCCCGGCAGTCAGCACAGTGACGGCGCTTGTGAGATGTACAAAGGACCCCAAGGCACCGTGGAGGCCGTGGTACAGGAGGGAGAGCGCTTGGCTCACCCTCACCTGCTGTTGTGATGTCGGGAAAGCTAACGAATTTATCTGCCTCTCAGGTTTTTCATTAGTAAAGTTTGAAAAACACGAGATCTGACTGCATGAGGTATGCAAAAGTGTTTTCTGATATCGCAACATGCCAAGTAAAGATACCATCCCTGTTCTACTATGGACTCAGGGTACGCCCCTGGCTAAATCCCTTACTCATTCACATGAAGGCTGCTTCCTAAACTGCAAAATGGGGACAATGATAGCAGACCCTTACAAGGTAGTTTTACTGTTAGAATTATTGGGACAATTAAATGAAACCACGTAAGAAAAGTACTGAGTCCAGTGGCGGGCACAGGGAAGTACTGAATAAATGGTAGCTATTATTATCTCACTACCACTTACAAGGTTATTTATTTTTCCTGAGCATGGGAAACAATAAGGCTGGATGTAACTTACATCAAGAAGATCTTGGAAATACTTTTTCTTCTCCCATGGCAAAAAGCCCAGGTAACTCTCTGTGTAACGTTGCAGTTTTCTTCCAGGTAATACTTCGTTACCACCTAGGTAACTGTTAGCATCTTCCTCCATTCTGTTCTTCTCTTGTTCTTTCCCTGTGATTACCTTTTGTGTCTCCCTGTTTTCCAGTGGGAAAATCAGAGATGAGAGCTTTTCTTTTGACACACCTCCACCTCCTACTTTCGGGGTCACAGTTTTGGACTTGAATCTTGCTTTGGTTTTTAAGTCCAGGGGTGGAGTCTGGCTCTGGGAGTGGCCATTCACTGTCATTGTCACTGCTGGAAAAGGCAATAACCCCTGGAATCTTTCAGATGTTCCTAAGCTGCTGGGTAAGATGCTTTTGTGAACCTGTTTCTCCAGTGGGGCCTCCAAACTGTCATTTCTTTGCTCTGTCATCAGAGGGCGATTTATTGTTAACTTTGCATCCTGTGGGTTCATCAGAAACGACCTCAGCAGGGCTGACTTGGACAGATTGTATCCTTTCACGGTGATGTCTCCGTGTTCTAGCTGCAAATCCAAGTTATTAAGGCTCAACTGGGTCTCTTTTGGAAGGAGTGAAATATTGACCAGCGGAATTTGCACCTCCATTTGGAAACTTCCTGTTGTGTTAACATCGTGTCTTTTGACCTTGGGGAAGCGTTTTTCTTCGGGGATATCCTCAAACAGGATTTCCACCTCTGGAAGAAGAGCTGAGGGGCTAACCAAACTTTGGTAAGACTTCTGGGTCGTAGAATTCCGTTTGGGCTCCTCCCTTGTGTCAACCTCTACTGCTATCTGGATTCTGAACTCTTCATCATTTGTACTTTGAAATGTGAGATTAAAATGTATTGTGGTCGCATTCATTCCACTGTGCATTAAGAGGTGGATGGTTTTCCACTTATTGGCGATAGAAGCATGTCGGATTACTGGGTCGTCACTATAGGCGCCTTCGATTCCCCTTTTGGCTATTTCTGCAAAGCTGAAATAAGGCAGGCATTCACCTTTCGGAATAACATAGTGAGTCTGGTTTGGGAGAAGAGTTACTTTATACAATTCATGAAAATGATCTAGAGGAAAAAAACACAAACACGATTTTTTAAAAGCTACGCATTTTCCCCCTTTTCCTTTAATTCTTAGGGTTTGAGTTTTCACTTTCTAAGAGTGACTTTAAATGGACTTTAAAATCATCAGAAGTTCTAACACAAAAGCTACTGGTATAGGGCTCATTTTTACTTTCTGAAGCAATCACTATTATCGACATGGAATGCTGAGGCTGACTTACTACAGAGACAAGGCACGGTTCAGGACAGCGAATTCCAATGGTCAACTTCCATCTTTTTGTCCATTTGAAAAAAAGACAACTTTCTGACCAAAAGGACTGCCATTAATAAGCTATCAACAAAATCCAGTATTCAAACCAAGCTTATTTAATGAATTATTGGTCTCCTTTCACTGTTCCTAAATTAAACCTTCACCATGTTAAGATAAATCTGCTTACTAAAAAAAAGAAAAAAAAAAAATCAGACTAGAGCAGTAACAGGAAAAGATGCAGCTTCAGTGTCTCATGTTGTCTAAAGATCTGTGCCCTCTCATAACTCACAACTAGTTTGGATGCAAGGCTGGGAAAGGGATACCTAGAGAATTATTACTTTAAATAACAGAAACAATCCAAACCCCTCTATTTACAAAAGACTGTTATCCCCTTATACTAAATATGTTTTTATGGCAATAAATATACCTTGCCCACAGTCACCAGCATCAAACCCACAGGATAAGACATTGCAGGCTTGGTCACAGAACTTATCAGCGAGCCAGGAATTTGCACATCCTTGATTACAGTAAGAGACACCGCTTATTCCTCCACCGAAATGCCAGGGCTGTCCGACTCCAATGCCCCCGGTGCCCCCACCTCCTCCTACATAGCGACCCGCACCACTGTTACCTGGAGGGAGAGGAGGAAAACAGAATCCTGCTGTGCTTACAGTCTTGGAAAAAAGCCAGTTCCTTATTTCTCAGCTGTGTTTTCAAGACAGATGCATGAATTTCAGTCAGGAAAGGTTCACCCCATTCTTTAACAGAAGATTTTACATAGCTTAAAAAGAGACAAACTGAAAAGGGGGCATCAGTTGCCAGTGGACTGGGTGTGGGATGACCAGGCCTCGGCACTTACCATCTGTGCATCCCAGAAGTACAGGCCTCAGATGTGCTCAAGGGGGGCACATGCAGATGTGTATGGAGGATCAGATTATTCTGAAGACCGTGACTCTTGGGACTGACAAGAACATGTCCTAACACTGGCAATAAGCTCGTGACCAAGTGTCACTGCTCTGTCCCCGAGCTCTCCGCGTTGCAGAGACTCTCCTGCATGTCTACGTTCTCTCCCTGCAGCAGTTTGTATTTTTCAAAAGTGCCTCTGATAGAGCTGACTGAAACACAAGCTTTGTTTCTTCCAACACCTTCCCAAACCTGTTTCCTCAAATGGAGTAGGATGAGAATATCTGTGCACCTACTCTCCTTTCTTTGGTGACTGAGAAATTCAGGTGGATAATGGATGATGCTTTATAAACTGAAAGGCAATAAAGAAATGTAAAAACTTGTTATCCTCAACAAGTCTAAATGTTAGTGTACAAGAAAGGGAGAAGAGATGCTGAGGAGAGGAGATGTTTCTTTCTTCCGCATCTCTTTAGTCCCTCACTGACCTGGAGCAGTGTGCTTCTAGGGGCCACTGGCCATGAGCTCCGACAGGAACCAGTGAGAGCGATTCTTGCTCTTGAGCTCACATAATTAAGGGTATAACTGATTTTCATATTTTGAATAATAAAAGACACTTTCAAGTGCAGGGTCATGAGGGAAAATGCCCCCAACAATAACAATATGAATAAACTGGGCCACATGGGGACACCAGTCATCACCTCCAAAGAGTCTATGGATGATTGTTTCAATACGCGAAGAATGTTTAATTAAGTCACTGTACATGGTTGATAATGACGACAAATGAAAAAAATTCTGTCAACATGAACAAGTTACATTTGAACACACCCTTACCGGAGCAATCACCGCCATCCCAATCACAGGCCGAATTATTACAAGCCTTGTCACAATAGCCATCTTTAATCCAGGATCCTGGGCAGCCCTCAGCACAGTTTGGCACAGGCCATGTCAAATAAACCTACGATAAAACCAGAGGGAAAATAAAGTGGTTTCTGGTTTCTGACACTTTTTTTAAAAATATTTATTTATTTACTTATTTGGTTGCACGCCAGGTCTTAGTTGCAGAAGACGGGCTCCTTAGTTGCAGCTTGCTGGCTCCTTAGTTGTGGCATGCGAACTCTTAGTTGCAGCATGAATGTGGGATCTAGTTCCCTGACCAGGGATCGAGACTGGGCCCCCTGTATTGGGAGCTCAGAGTATTATCCACTGCGCCACCAGGGAAGTCCCCTGACACTTTTTATTCTTAAATTAGGATTCCTTTAACAGAAAAACAAAACAAATTGAGCCTCTAGAAAAGGTCTGTGTTCGGGGCCATCCTGTGGTAGTTTCTCAGTCCTGCCCTGCTGATGGGTCTTATTCGGCACATTTACTGTTTTCCGTTGCTCAAGGAAAGGAGACAAGGACTCAACTTACGGGTCAGTCTTACAACATGGTCTTATAAATGATCTATTTTGAAATAAAGCAGCAACATGCCAGACTTAAATGCGAGTTCAAGAGCGTGCAGGTGGAAAGTGTGCACACAAGTCACTGTTTTTCTGTGACACTGTTGTCAACTCCTAAGCAGATTCATGCACCGTCTCGTCTCAAGGCTGAAAAGGCAGGGCAGACGAACTCTCAATATCCTTATACGTGAGGTCCTGTGATGAATTATCCAGCACAGCATTCTGAGCTGTGAACCTGTCTGCTTTCAAAACAACTGACATGGTACCTGGTTGCTTTCTAAATTAAAATCATTTTTGAAAAATGCATTCCCCTTTAAAATCTCCGTATCTTTGGGCTTCCCTGGTGGCGCAGTGGTTGAGAGCCCGCCTGCCGATGCAGGGGACACGGGTTCACGCCCCAGTCCAGGAAGATCCCACATGCCGCGGAGCGGCCGCGCCCGTGAGCCATGGCCGCTGAGCCTGTGTGTCCGAAGCCTGTGCTCCACAACAGGAGAGGCCACAACAGTGAGAGGCCCGCGTACCGCAAAAAAAAAAAAAAAATCTCCGAATCTTTGCACGGTGCAACTACCTGCAAGGTCTTTCTTCATCTGGTTAACTCCTGTTCTTCCAAGCTCATCTCAGTCCCTATCCCAGTGTGACTTCGCTCTCTGGCGCTCCCACGCCTCGCACCCAGGGCACACCTACTGGCACGGAAATCGCTGTACACAGTCACTGGTTTTGTCTGTCTCCCCTGTCAACCCATAGCTTGACAGAGTTCTAGAACTTACAAGCTTATGGTGATAAGTCTCCAACTGATCACTGAACCCTTCTAACAACACTACCAGGGTCTTCCTGTTCCCCCCAATACACAGACAGGAAACCTAGAGGCCAGGTCATCACCCAGGACAGTGCTACACAGCTGGCACCTATA
This sequence comes from Lipotes vexillifer, assembly GCF_000442215.2. Lineage (NCBI taxonomy): Eukaryota > Metazoa > Chordata > Mammalia > Artiodactyla > Lipotidae > Lipotes > Lipotes vexillifer. The sequence goes on along the minus strand of NW_006774453.1, from coordinate 413,445 downwards.
TCTGTGCTCGTGACCACTTTCCCATCCTGCCCCTCAAAGCCAGAGTGAGACCGGCTGCCTTCAATGAAATTTCAGCCCTGTCTTTAAGCACTACTTTGAGCTTTCTACCTTGGGCATTTTGCTGACATGGTAAAAACGATTTTGTGTTTCACAATTATTTGTTTTGTCTTCTGTTGCAGTAGCAAATGTAGAGGGGGGGTCCTGGGTGAGATTATAGGGAAGCAAAGTTCCCACTGTAGTTTTCTCACTCCCTGATTGTTAACTTTCCTGAGCTTAACACTCAAAAATGCTTGTTTGATCAAATTTGAATATGGTATATATACTGATTTCCTTATTTCCTGTCTGTAACTTCTAAGTGACTTCTAAGCCAGGCATCTCTTAGCTACTCACCTTCTGACCTTTGGAGTGACTGTAAAAATCATCCGGCCAGACATCCTTTCCAAACATGACATCATCATTCAGGTAAATGAACTTCTGGGACAGCCCTTTGATGCGATGGATGTGACTTTCAATAGCAGGTGAACTGAAGGTAGGCAAGTGGCTCAGATTTCGAAAAACATCCTTTTAACAGAAAAAAAAAGAGAAAGAGAGAGAAGGCAGATGAGAGGTTTTTGTTTTGTTTTGTTTTGTTTTAAAGAAGGGGGGGAAAGAGGCGAATGGAAGGATTAAAGGAAGGTGGAAATGGAGGTGAGATGGGTAAGAAGATGAAATCAGGAACAAGACAAAGAACAGCAAAAGACAGAACAGGAAACCGCAGCCTTGTGACATATGGCGAGTCGCTACCTGGTGTGTGACTATTGTCACTCGAGGATTATCGAGGTTCAGCCAGGATGGGATCTGTCCATTGGTGACAATGAAAATATTCCGAACCCACGGCGCATGCCTCTCGATAGATCGCAGTGAGTACCTCAGCTCTTCATTATCTTCAAAACGGCTGGCAGAAACGTCTTCATCCTGCTTAGACTGAGAAAAGCATGGGACACAGAAAGATGTAAAATGTCCCTAAGTCACACCTGCCCCTCCCAACTGTCCCTTCTGCATTCAGGGAGCGCCAGCAAACTTCCAAAGACTGTGTCCAGCTTTTACACATTATAAAAAATGCAAAACACTCAGCATATTTAAAACAACACAACAAAAACAGCATTTCTTTCACACATTTTTTGAAGAAAAATTTCTTGGATCTGATTCTAGGTCACTTTCAATTAGTATAAACCAATGGCGGTGACTGGAAAATTAGAGAAGTGCCAATCAAGTGACCTCTCTGTAAGCCCTCTTCCTTCTTCTAAGATAGTGACTCATAAATCTTTAATAATCAAAGCCCTCAATTCGGGTTCTAAAACAATCTGCATCCCTTACCTGGCTGATGGCACTCAGATCCCATAATAAATATGCAGGACTTATGGTCAGTTCCTTTCCATTGATGGTCATATTCTTCTTCGTCTGCTTATTCAGTTCTTGGAAATCTTTGGGGTTATTCAACTTTAGAAGTGCTACACTGGCCTCTGAATATAACTGCAACTATAAAATAGCAAGAGGGTTGCATGTGGAAAAACTGAACAACAAAGAAGAGACACCTTAAACTTCCCAGTTTGATCCTCGATCTTTAAATACACACAATACATATATATACTACATATTGTGTACTCTACTATATGCTATATATTGTACATATTAAATGTATATTACATATATTTAAAAGATTAAAAGTTTCACATACATGTATGAAATAGTAAGCCAGTATCACCAAAAACAGAAGACCTGAACAGGCCAGACACATTTCCCAAATGATGCAATGGACCAAGTATTTAGAAACAAGAGGGAGTCAGGGGCTTTGGCAAATGGGACATCTCAGGCCCCATCTGAAAACTGCAGCCACTAGTCAATAGTGACAAAGGCTGCCAGATCTCTGGAGAGGCCAGAATCCCCAGTGTTACATGAAATCTCCTGGTTTTCAATGGTAGCGCAAATATTTTTGATTGGCATGCATTCAAACAAAACACATCTGGTCACCAGTTTGTGACCTCTGTTCTAGAATATTACCCATCTGCCTACACTGGGGAAAGCCCTGCAAGGTAACTTCACTGAACACTGGTGGAGAGCACACCTGCCAGCTGGTGTCTAACAGCTCTCGGGCCCACACCTACGACGGGTGTCCTGGCAGGGCTGCTTGAAGTGCTTCCACAGGAAAACCACCTTGAGAGGCAACGTTTTCAAAGCAACCATAAATCCAGGAGGGAACACCACAAGCACCAACATGTTTTACAGGCAGGCTTTCCCACCTTGACCAGAGCCCACACCACCCTTGATACGTTTTTTGTTTTAACTCTGTATCATACAATTTCCTGTGAAAAGAGGCTTTCAGAGCTTAAAAAGCAGGGAGAGGGTTGAAAACCAGTCATCTAGGACAGCAACATCCTTCTGCTGAATTGGCTCTTCTAATAGGGCCAATTTCTTTCTTAATTTCTTAGCCTTCTTTCTTAATTTATAAAACAGAGCAAACAAATTACTTTGGGCTCATTCTGATCTCTTGTATATGCTACATGACTACATTTAGCTCATCTTGCAAAGCTTCCTGAGTTTATATAGGCCAAAAGTAGAGTTTATGTAGGCCCTTTTTATTATGTAGGCATTAACTCTTACTGCAAATTGTGTGTGTGTGTGTGTGTGTGTGTGTGTGTGTGTGTGCGTGCGCACGCACATGCACACGTGTGTTGTCTTCCTGACTGATTACTTTCTCTCACCTTAACAGTGCCTGGTATACACAAAGCACTCACCCAAGGTCAGCTCTCACTGCCGTCTCTATTCTGCCTCGCTATGCAGGGGACGGATGGGAGGCGGGCCACGCCGGGCAAACATTCTGTCTGTTCTATCTGGATACCTAACAGTCCCGCTGCCCTCCCCCAGCCTCTCCTCCCACAGTGGCTCCCACAGAACCTTGGAGGGGCTCCCTGGAGTGTCACTACTATAGGATAAATAAATGTAGTACTTTAATATCCTAATTTAATTTTAAATTTATTTGGAAAATACACTTATCTTAATTAATCTCTTCTATCCAAGCCGCTTTTATTCTAGAAAAGTATTTTGAAATTTCAGACATTTTCCTAAGGTGATCACTAGGGCATAAGATGAATAGGCAGTACCTGTCCTGAGATGCTCACAGCCCGGCCAGGGTCTCTGGGACAGAACTGAGTGCTAGGTGGCTTGGGGTCCACAGGCCTTGGCAAGGGCCCCCTGGAGGGGCCTGGGAGGGCACAGAGGTTCAGCTGTTCAGGTCCTGAAGCCCAGTGTCTAACGGCCCTCCCTCCCACATGCCACAAGGCCCCTCCAATGTAACACCCCAAACTGAGCTCTCAGTGTCCTTCTGAAAACCTCGCTTCTCCCATGAAGCTCTGAGTGTGGTTAATGCCACCACATCCATCTTCACTGGTCACATCCACTTCCCCTTTCAATTCCCTTCCATCTCCTCCAGTAGCTAATAAGTCACCAGGTCATGCTGAAGGTTTCTCTCAGATGGTTCTGGAACCACTCTCATCACTGGCACCACTGCCAAGGCACTTGTGGAACCTGAGTGTCTTGCTGGGCTGCGGCAGCAGCGGCTGAACTGGCTTTCCTGCCTCCGGCTTCCTGTTTAATGTCCACCTGCTACACCTTCCGCTCCCGTGTTCTGCAGACCTAAACCGGGTCCTCCTCCTCAAGACGCGCTCTACCTCCAGGATAAAGTCCGGGCTCCTCACCAGGGGATCTTTCTCAATCTGGCCTCCACCTAACTTCCCAGTCTCAGCATCAGGAAAATCCCCACCTGGGCTCTGGCCTCTGGAACAGCTGCCTTGGTTCTCTGAAAAGACCATTTACTTGCAAGCCCCTAGCCCTCTGCTCAAGCTGTTCCCTCCTCTCAGAAAGGTCTTTCCCACTGGCTTCTCTGCTGGAAGAACGGCTGTTCTGTGCACGGCCCCAGCCAAAATGTTTCCTCTTCTGCAAAGCTGTCTTTGCCTGCAGTACAACCGAAGCCCACATGTTCTCCCAGCACTTTGTATAAACACTTTGTTTGGAAGCAATCACACCCAAACACTAAGTGATTTTAGTCACTCAGTTATCCTTAGCACAGTCCCTGGCACAACAGCAGGTGTTTAATCAACGCTCACTAAAGGGACTGGGAACCCAATTACTAGAGACTTCATTCTCAGGGTGCCCATAACAGAACCAGGAAGTGGGACCCAAGGAAAGAGAGTCCCTTGGAGAACCAGGCTTGAATACTCACACTCTCCTTCTGTGCTTCCTCTTTCTCATTTTCTCTCTAGCCTCCAAAAAATCAGAAGTCCTCATCCCTGAAGCCAATCACAGGTGCTGGCATTGTGACAATGAGCTGCAATGCACATTGCGAATAATTGGCTGTACCCCCCAGGAGGTGCCGGCCTCCACAAAGACAAGTCTGGGGAATCCAGATCAACCTCCAACTGGGTGAATGATGGAGGAGGGGGCGTCCACATGTACTGAGCCTGGTGGTGCTACTGCCCAATTCAAGTTCCTGCGCCCCCAGCGTCTCCTGGCACACACCACTCCACACTGCCGAAAAACTAGTTTGCTGCAGGGTGACCACGACTTGGGCTGGTGATCTTTGGCAGGACAGGCCCACCTAGCAGCAGATGTGCTGGTCAAAAGTACAGATACGCATATGTCTATAACTGTAGAACCAAACAGCTAGGAAGCCAAGAAGCCAAATAAATATTGGCTGAAATGAATGCTAATCTATGGTTTTATCTGCCCAAATCCATACCAAAAATAATTCAGGGAAGGAGGAATATAATATCTATTTTTAAATAACTGCAGATTAAGAAATTACTCAACCCTAATCTAGCCAGGCATCACCATACTTCCAGGTACCATAAAGAAAGTTATGGAGGAAAATATGAAGAAAAGAAAAAGCATAAATGTTATTCATATTACCATGGTATTTACAAAGGTAATACAATGTATCTTAAAACAGTGAAACACTTAAGGGGAAAAGGAAACAAGTTAAACAGGAACTTTGACTGGCAGACAGAAAACATGGTCCAGACATGAACTAAATAACCGCTGCTCCCCGAGTCACAGCTCTCCCTGCCACTACCTCCACCCTTTCACCTCCCAACTGTTAAATGACATCAAGAAGAGCAGGAACTGAGAAGCAGGAAGCTAAACACAGTGGCAAAATTTAAAGAACACTTTTTTGTAAAATCAAGAAAAGCAGAGCCTAACAAATTCTGAGCCAAGAACTTTATGCCCTCCAGTCTGAGAGAGAAACATTCACGTTTTACAACCTGGACTGTTTCTGACAGAATAGCAGGCATCTTGGCATAAGGTCAAAAGGAAAGTACACCCACACGGACTGTGCCCTACATGAATCAGACAGATGGCTCTGAGAACAAGAAATGTTATGGAAAGACATGTCACCATCTCCAAAGTCAACTCACGAATGGCCTCAGTGGTCAAGCGTGAAGAGTTAATAAGTATAAATACTAAATATGTTAGTGGCTCAACTAGCTATTAATGAATGAAGGTTTCACATTATCAAATGTTCCAAAAATCTGAAGCATACCCCCTCTGTGAGTGGAAGCTCTTCATAAATCCACAGGAGCCTGTGTGTACCTACCACCACATGTCTGATTTCCCCCTATCCCCTCCTTCCATGCTTCCACTGCCATCAGGGCTTTTGTCTGCTTTGTCCACTGCTACATTCTCAGCAGCTAGAACAGCACCTGACACACAGTAGAAGCTCATTTGTTAAACAAATGAATCCTGCTTCTGTCTGGGAAACCAAAAAACCACGTTAAGACTCAGAATTTTGCCCAAATAAAGAGTAAAAAGGGAGGATCTTCTACAAATAAAGAGCTGTCTTCATGACAACACCGTGACAGAATTGAGACCCTCTTTGCTTATGACTGTCGGCTATACTATAACAAAGGGGGCCACAGAGAAGAGGCACACATGAAATGGGATGTGCTATACTAATTGCTCTATTTTCTATGCTCTTACCAGTTTTATTTTAGAAGAAAGATTTTCTGGCAATTTTGTTTTCAGTTGATTTGTTTCCTTGAATGTAGGTGGAAATCCACTCAGGAAAGCCAAATCTTGTATTAGCACTAACCCAGGGACTTCCTTATCTGTTGTCTGAAATAAAAAGGGGAAAAACACAACTCACTTTCCACATCATAAGGCTGGTGAAAACTTACAGCTGAGAAAACTAGTAAATATCTATTGCATCACACAAGCTTCAAAATAAGAATATTACAATTATTTAAATCGATATTCACTAGTACTAGAAAGCTAGGCTTAGAGGAAAAGTAAACATTAAAAAGCCTCTCAAAGTAAAAGTTTTATTTCTCATACTTTTATTCTAATCTACTGTAAAAATACAGTTAATTTAAAGTAACATACCAAATAGCCCCTCCAAACTGTCTGTCTGCTGTTTCCTTTAAAAATTCCAGTGTGGGCATCTTCAACTACAATAGAGAATACAATAAACAGGCATGTTTTTAATGAATACTTAACTATGATGATGTCTGGCAGGACACTGTACAAGGCATTTTGAGAGCTGTTAAACCAGTATAATACATGGTCTCAAAGAAAAGGTAGTTGGGGGAGACAAAATTAACCCATCTAACAAAAGGGGAACAAATGTAAATTGCTGTACAATTAAATGTTAAATTTTGCAATACTGAAGGAGAGACTCGTGTGAACAGAAGAAACGTAGAAATGACAGACGGACAGAAATCACAGAGGTAGAAGCAAACATCAAACATCGACATGTTTAATTTAAAAAACAAAATTGTTTGACCAGAGTAAAACATCTGGGAGTGGTGGGTACTAGGGAAAAAAGGGCAACCAGATGGGAGCTTTGAAAGCAAGGCCAGTGACATTTAGATTAACGGCGGGGAGCCACTTAGGAGTCTCCTAAGGTTCCTCCAGAGTCACAGTGAATTCCTAAAATTCATCAGGTAATGTGATTAGAGCAGATTAAGTTGGGGGTGAGGTGGGTGATGACACAGCCCTACGGGGAGAGAGTTCTAAAGTGATGGGAACAAATGAGATCAGCAAACCTGCTGACATTCGGGGACCATGGAAACAGGAGAGGTTGGAAGGCTGCAATTCTGATCCTCCAAATGGGCACAGAAAGCAGGGTCTGCAGATTATAGCCTGCAAGATGGGTGTTGATCCCGAGCAAGAGTCTCAAATGTATCAGAAAAATTCAGTTGGTGAGCACTGGAGAAAAGAAAGTCTTCACAATATATTGTTTATCTTTAAAGAAAGTACTGGGCACTAAGAGCATGAGTTCATTATGGGTAAATTTATCAGATACACACCTCACTCTGCCTCCGTCTGTCTGTCTGTCTGTCTCTCCCCATTGATATGGTAGATTCTATACTGGTAAATCAGACAATTCGAATAGATGAGCAATATGTATTTGTACATAATCTCAGGAAGGCAGCCAAACAACACATGGCATCTTTGTGGATTTAACAGAGACCACATCTCAAGTTAGGTGGATTATAACCAATTCTGATCAGAGAGTGTAAAATTGTAAAAGCCACAATCAACCTAGAGGGGGGTTCTGGAGGTCTGCTATAGGTCTGCTCAACAATCCATCAAAGTTTTGGAAGATACAGAAGGCATGCTTGTGAAATGTGTGGGCTTACACGGAGCCGGCAGAGAAGCTACTACCCTGGATAACAGACTAAGGGTTCCTCAAAGTCCTTGACTGTTTGGAGCAATCAGTCAAATCTAGCAAAATAAAATCTCCTACAAACGAAGGTAAGATCTTTAACTTGGCAACAAACCAAGTAAAAATTAAAAGGAGTACTTGAAAAAAATTTCTTTAATAAATAAAAGGGGTATTTGAGCATTAGCACATGTAAGATTTTAAAAAAGACTTAGGAGTTTTAGCAGACAGTGAGTTCGGTATGAGGCAGTAATGCTCAGGCCACACTGAGTTACCATCCCAGTTTTGTGCTTTTAAGCAGAAGAAGAGGGCTTAGAGTAAGAAGGGTGTCATCCCCCAATACCAACCCATCAGGAAACCCTGTTGAGCTGACCTTCAAAATGTCCAGAGTCCAACCTCTTCTCACCACCACTCTGATCCAAGCCCCCTTCCTTTCTGCCTGAATTATTACAAGTTTTGCCCCTCCTTAGACTATTCCCACCACAGCAACCAGACTGATCCCTCTGGAACGTAAGTCAGATCACATTACTCCTCTACTCAAACCCTCCAATGATTGATTCCTCACCGCACTGTGATTGGAAGCTAAAGCCTGTTGTGGTTACTGAGGCCTATACCATTTGGTGTCTGTGACTTCTCTGGGCTCATCTCTTGCCCTCGCCCCCTTGGTTCACTCTATTCCAGCCACACTGGCCTCCCTGCTCTTCTTCAAACATGTCAGACACCCTCCTGCCTCAGGGCCTTTGCACTGGCTATTCCACTTACCTTACATATAGGGAATATATGGAGAATCACTCCTTCCCCACATATTCATGTTGCCAGCTCTCTCACCTCCTTTAAATTTTCACTCAAAAATCACCTTCTTGGGGAGTCTGCCCTACCACTCAATTTCCCCTGCTCAATTTTTCTCTATAGCATTTATCTTCTACAAACTATATAATTTACTTGTACATTGTATCAACTGTCTGGCTCCCTCTGCCAAGATATAAATATATTTTTTAATTTATTTATTTTTTAAATTTTTGTTTATGTTGGGTCTTCGTTGCTGTGCGTGGGCTTTCTCTGGTTGCAGCGAGCAGAGGCTATTCTTCATTGTGGTGCACAGGCTTCTCATTGCAGTGGCTTCTCTTGTTGTGTAGCACAGGCTCTAGGCATGTGGGCTTCAGTAGTTGTGGCACGCAGGCTCAGTAATTGTGGCACACGAGCTCTAGAGCGCAGGCTCAGTAGTTTTGGCACACAGGCTTAGTTGCTCCGCAGCATGGGGGATCTTCCCAGGCCAGGGCTCGAACCCGTGTCCCCTGCACTGGCAGGTGGATTCTTAACCACTGTACCACCAGGGAAGCCGCCCAAGATGTAAATTTGATAAGGGCCGAGATTTCTGTCCATCTGCTCACTGCTGCATCTTCAGCACTGAGAATAGTACATGGCACATAGTATGCACTCAGTAAACACTTCACAAATGAAGTGTCCCGACCTCTTTGAAGACTGAAACAGAATGTTCAATTCCAGTTGAAACACTTTTAAAGTAATAGAAACTGAAGCTCATTCTGAGAAGAGCAAACTAGGGTGCAGACAAGCCCCTAAGAGACACAGCTAAAGGAAGAAGAAGAAACGTCACACAGGAAAGGGATTACATTAGTTCTGCAGGATCCCAATGGGCATAAATTTGATCAGTGTGAGAGAGCTATAAGGAGGCACTTTGTAATTACTTGTAAAAGTCAATGTAGTCCAGAGGTAAAATCAAGTGTCACAGGAGGAAATTCATTTCCTAAACATCAAAGGGATAAGCCTGACTGGAAAAACCATTTTGCTGAGGAGACGCAGGCCCCGGCCGCAGGGCAGGATGGTTGACTGCAGGAGGACTGTCCAATTGATGGACACAAGGGAAGTGGCAGGGTAACTGGGACAGAAATGACACATTTGAGAAGGAAAAAAATCAACAGATCTCAATGATTAACTGGAAAGAGGCTAAATAAAATTTTTCTTTTTTGCAGTACACGGGCCTCTCACTGTTGTGGCCTCTCCCGTTGCGGAGCACAGGCTCCGGATGAGCAGGCTCAGCGGCCGTGGCTCACGGGCCCAGCCGCTCCGCGGCACGTGGGATCTTCCCGGACCGGGGCATGAACCCGTGTCCCCTGCATTGGCAGGTGGACTCTCAACCACTGCGCCACCAGGGAGACCCTAAATGAGATTTTTTTTTAATGCCAAACATGGCTAAAATTTTTTAATCTAGATCAGGGTTTGGCAGTCCATGGTCCAAAATCTAGCCACTGCCGAATTTAGTATGGCCCCAAGCTAAAGACAATTTTGACATTTAAAAATGGTTAAATGTTTATACAAATACCTACATAATATCTGCCATTTTGCCTCTTGTCCCACAAGGCCTAAAATACTTACTACTTGGTCCTTTAACAAAAAATTCTGTGGGTTTCCCTGGTGGCGCAGTGGTTAAGAATCTGCCCACCAATGCAGCAGACATGGGTTCAAGCCCTGGTCCAGGAAGATCCCACATGCCGTGGAGCAACTAAGCCCATGTGCCACAACTACTGAGCCTGTGTGCGTGCTAGAGCCCATGAGCCACAACTACCGAGCGCGTGTGCCACAACTACTGAAGCTTGCGCGCCTAGAGCCCATGCTCCACAACAAGAGAAGCCACCGCAGTGAGCAGCCCAAACACCGCAACGAAGTGCAGCCCCCACTCGACGAAACTAGAGAAAGCCCGCGCACAGCAACGAAGACCCAACACAGCCAAAAATAAAAAAACAAAAAACTCAGCTTTAAAAAAAAAAGAATTTTGTGATCCTGGATCTCAATAACTAAGGATGATAAAGAGTGAGTTTCTGGGGCTTCCCTGGTGGCGCAGTGGTTGGGAATCTGCCTGCCAATGCAGGGGACACGGGTTCGAGCCCTGGTCTGGGAAGACCCCACATGCCACCGAGCAACTAGGCCTGTGAGCCACAACTACTGAGCTGCGCGTCTTGAGCTCGTGCTCTGCAACAAGAGAGGCCGCGAGAGTGAGAGGCCCGTGCACGGCGATGAAAAATGGCCCCTGCTCGCCGCACCTAGAAAAAGCCCTCGCACAGAAACGAAGACCCAACACAGCCAAAAATAAATACATAAATAAATAAATAAAAATTTTTTAAAAAAAGAGTGAGTTTGTAGCCCACTAACAATGGAAGCTCCACGAAGGCAGGAATGTGCCTTTTTTTTTCTCTGCTGTTTGCCTACAACAACAACCAACTCAGAGCAGTGGCTCGACAAATCTTTACTGAATCAATATAATAGTAAGATAGTCAAATAAAAACCCAAGTGAAAATTCAAAAACAGTGTTCAGAAGACTGTCGTTTAACACAGATTTTACTTATACCAAAATTTATAATCTTTTATGTCTCTGATATGTTATAAAATTAGTGGAGATGAACCCAAGATTCTCTCCATAGACGTTATAACTGAGTTATAACTGCTAACATAATGTCATTCTTTTTTCTCTTCAGGAGAAGTGTTATCAGAGTACCTTAATTTAAGGAAACCTCAATTTAAAAAACAAAGCTAGTGGGAGAGGAGCCAAGATGGCGGAGTAGAAGGATGTGCTCTCACTCCCTCTTGTGAGAACACCAGAATCACAACTAGTTGCCGGACAATCATCGAGATGAAGACACTGGAACTCATCAAAAAAGATACCCCACAACCAAAGACAAAGGAGAAGCCACAATGAGATGGTAGGAGGGGCACAATCACAGTAAAATCAAATCCCATAACTGCTGGGTGGGTGACTCACAGACTGCAGAACACTTATACCACAGAAGTCCACCCACTGGAGTGAAGGTTCTGAGCCACATGACAGGCTTCCCAACCTGGGGGTCCAGCAACGAGAGGAAGAATTCTGAGAGAATCAGACTTTGAAGGCTACTGGGATTTGATTGCAGGATTGGGAAACACAGACTCCACTCTTGGAGGGCACACACAAAGTAGTGTGTGCATCAGAACCCAGGGCAAGGATCAGTGACCCCAGGGGAAGGACCAATGACCACAGGGGAGACTAAACCACACCTACCTGCTAGTGTTGGAGGGTCTCCTGCAGAGGCAGGGGTGGCTGTGGCTCACTGTGGGGACAAGGATAGCAGAAGCAGAAGTTCTGGGAAGTACTCCTTGGCATGAGCCCTCCCACAGTCTGTCCTTAGCCTCAACAAAGAGCCCAGGTAGACTCCAGGGTTGGGTTGCCTCAGGCCAAACAACCAACAGGGAGGGAACACAGCCCCACCAAAGAGTCAAGTGGATTAAAGTTTTACTGAGCTCTGCACACCAGAGCAACAGTCAGCTCTACCCACCACCAGTCCCTCCCATCAAGCCTCTTAGACAGCCTCATCCACCAGAGGGCAGACAGCAGAAGCAAGAAGAACTACAATGTGCAGCCTGTGGAACAAAAACCACATTCACAGAAAGATACGACAAGCTGAAAAGGCAGAGGGCTATGTACCAGACGAAGGAACAAGATAAAACCCCAGAAAAACAACTAAACGAAATGGAGATAGGCAACCTTCCAGAAAAATAATTCAGAATAATAATAGTGAAGATGATCCAGGACCTTGGAAAAACAATGGAGGCAAAGATTGAGAAGATGCAAGAAATGTTTAACAAAGACCTAGAAGAATTAAAGAGCAAACAAACAGAGATGAACAATACAATAACTGAAATGAAAACTAAGTCAAAAGAAAGCTGGAGCAGCACTACTCTTATCAGATAAAATAGACTTTAAAATAAAGAATGTTACAAAAGACAAGGAAGGACACTACATAATGATCAAGGGATCAATCCAAGAAGAAGATAAAACAATTATAAATATATATGCACCCAACATAGGAGCACCTCAATACATAAGGCAACTGCTAATAGGTATAAAAGAGGAAATCGACAGTAACACACTAATAGTGGGGGACTTTAACACCTCAGTTACACCAATGGACAGATCATCCAAAATGAAAATAAATAAGGAAACAGAACCTTTAAATGACACAACAGACCAGATAGATTTAATTGATATTTATTGGGCGTTCCATCCAAAAACAGCAGATTACACTTCCTTCTCAACTGCGCACGGAACATTCTCCAGGATAGATCACACCTTGGGTCATACATCAAGCCTCGGTAAATTTAAGAAAACTGAAATCACATCAAGCATCTTTTCTGACCTCAACGCTATGAGATTAGAAATGAATTACAGGGGAAAAAACGTAAAAAACAAGAACACATGGAGGCTAAACAATACGTTACTAAATAACCAAGGGATCACTGAAGAAATCAAAGAGGAAATCAAAAAATACCTAGAGACAAATGACAAAGAAAACACGATGATCCAAAACCTACGGGATGCAGCAGAAGCAGTTCTAAGAGGTAAGTTTATAGCTATACAAGCCTACCTCAAGAAACAAGAAATATCTTAAACAATCTAACCTTACACCTAAAGGAACTAGAGAAAGAAGAACAAACAAAACCCAAAACTAGCAGAAGGAAAGAAATCATAAAGATCAGAGCAGAAATAAATGAAATAGAAACAAAGAAAACAATAGCAACCATCAATAAAACTAAAAGCTGGTTCTTTGAGAGGATAAACAAAATTGATAAACTATTAGCCAGACTCATCAAGAAAAAGAGGGAGAGGACTCAAATCAATAAAGTCAGAAATGAACATGGAGAAGTTACAACAGACACCACAGAAATACAAAGCTTGCTAAGAGACTACTACAAGCAACTCTATGCCAATAAAATAGACAACCTGGAAGAAATGGACAAATTCTTTGAAAGGTATAACCTTCCAAGACTGAACCAGGAAGAAATAGAAAATATGAACAGACCAATCACAAGTAGAAATTGAAACTGTGATTAAAAATCTTCCAACAAACAAAAGTCCAGGACCAGATGGCTTCACAGGCGAATTCTATCAAACATTTAGAGAAGAGCTAACACCCATCCTTCTCAAACTCTTCCCAAAAAGTACAGAGGAAGGAACACTCCCAAACTCATTCTATGAGGCCACCATCACCTTGATACCAAAACCAGACAAAGATACTACAAGAAAAGAAAATTACAGACCAATATCACTGATGAATATAGGTGCAAAAATCCTCAACAAAATACTAGCAAACAGAATCCCCACAACACATTAAAAGGATCAAACACCATAATCAAGTGGGGTTTATCCCAGGGATGCAAGGATTCTTCAATATACGCAAATCAATCAATGTGATCCACCGTATTAACAAACTGAAGAAGAAAAACCATATGATCACCTCAGTAGATGCAGAAAAAGCTTTTGACAAAATTCAACACCCATTTATGATAAAAACTCTCCAGAAAGTGGGCATAGAGGGAACCTACCTAAACGTAACAAAGGCCATATATGACAAACCCACAGCAAACATCATTCTCAATGGTGAAAAACTGAAAGCATTTCCTCTAAGATCAGGAACGAGACAAGGATGTCCACTCTCACCACTATTATTCAACATAGTTTTGGAAGTCCTAGCCATTGCAATCAGAGAAGAAAAAGAAATAAAAGGAACACAAATTGGAAAAGAAGAAATAAAACTGTCACTGTTTGCAGACGACATGATACTATACATAGAGAACCCTAAAAATGCCACCAGAAAACTACTAGAGCTAATCAATGATCTGGTAAAGTTGCAGGATACAAAATTGATGCACAGAAATCTCTGGCATTCCTATACACTAATGATGAAAAATCTGAAAGAGAAATTAAGGAAACACTCCCATTTACCACTGCAACAAAAAGAATAAACCTACCTAGGGAGACAAAAGACCTGTATGTAGAAAACTATAAGACACTGATGAAAGGAATTAAAGATGATACCAACAGATGGAGAGATATACCATGTTCTTGGATTGGAGGAATCAATATTGTGAAAAGGACTATACTACCCAAAGCAATCTACAGATTCAATGCAATCCCTATCAAATTACCAATGGCATTTTTTATGGAACTAAAACAAAATATCTTAAAATTTGTATGGAGACACAAAAGACCCCGAATAGCCAAAGCAGTCTTGAGGGAAAAAAACGGGAGCTGGAGGAATCAGACTCCCTGACTTCAGACTACACTATGTAGCTACAGTAATCAAGACAATATGGTACTGGCACAAAAATAGAAATACAGATCTAATGGAACCAGATAGAAAGCCCAGAGATAAACCCACACACCTATGGTCAACTAATCAATGATGAAGGAGGCAGGGATATACAATGGAAAAAGACAGTCTCCTCAATAAGTGGTGCTGGGAAAACTGGACAGCTACATGTAAAAGAATGAAATTAGAACACTCCTTAACACCATACACACAAGTAAACTCAAAATGGATTGGAGACCTGTATGTAAGACCAGACACTATAAAACTCTTAGAGGAAAACATAGGAAGAACACTCTTTGATATAAATCACAGCAAGATCTTTTTTGATCCACCTCCTAGAGTAATGGAAATAAAAACAAAAATAAACAAATGGGACCTAATGAAACTTCAAAGCTTTTGCACAGCAAAGGAAACCATAAACAAGACGAAAAGACAACCCTCAGAATGGGAGAAAATATTTGCAAACGAATCAACAAAGGATTAATCTCCAAGATATATAAACAGCTCATGCAGGTCAATATTAAAAAAACAAACAACCCAATCCCAAAATGGTTAGAAGACCTAAAGAGACATTTCTCCGAAGAAGATACACAGATTGCCAACACACACATGAAAGGATGCTCAACATCACTAATCATTAGAGAAATGCACATCAAAACTGCAATGAGGTATCACCTCACACTGGTCAGAATGGCCATCATCAAAAAATCTACAAACAATAAATGCTGGAGAGGGTGTGGAGAAAAGGGAACCCTCTCACACTGTTGGTGGGAATGTAAATTCATACAGCCACTATGGAGAACAGTATGGAGGTTCCTTAAAAAACTAAAAATAGAACTTCCATATGACCCAGCAATTCCACTACTGGGAATATACCCTGAGAAAACCATAATTCAAAAAGAGTCATGTACCACAATGTTCATTGCAGCTCTATTTATAGTAGCCAGCACATGGGAGCAACCTAAGTTTCCAACGACAGATGAAAAGATAAAGAAGATGTGGCACATATATACAATGGAATATTACTCAGCCATAAAAAGAAACGAAATTGAGTTATTTGTAGTGAGGTAGATGGACCCAGAGACTGAAAGACAGAGTGAAGTAAGTCAGAAAAACAAATACCGTATGCTAACATATATGGAATCTAAAAAAAAAATAAAAAAGGTTCTGAAGAACGTAGGGGCAGGACAGGAATAAAGATGCAGACGTAGAGAATGGACTTGAGGACACAGGGAGGGGGAAGGGTAAGCTGGGACGAAGTGAGAGAGTGGCATGGACATATATACACTACCAAATGTAAAACAGATAGCTAGTGGGAAGCAGCCGCATAGCACAGAGAGATCAGCTCTGTGCTTTGTGACCACCTAGAGGGGTGGAATAGGGAGGGTGAGAGGGAGATGCAACAAGCAGGAGATATGGGGATATATGTATATGTAAAGCTGATTCACTTTGTTAGAAAGCAGAAACTAACACACCATTGTAAAGCAATTATACTCCAATAAAGATGGTAAAATAAAGAAAAAGAAAATAATTTAAAAATTAAAAACAAAGCTAAATTTAGCAAAACAATAAATCATGTAACTTGTTAAATTTGTCAAAAATTACTCCTGTACTTTCCCTATACATTTTTAAATATAATCTAAATTTTAAAAATAAGTTAGTTAGTGCTTGCTTCAGCAGCACATATACTAAAATTGGAATGATAGAGAAGATTAGCATGGCCCCTGAACAAGGATGACATGCAAATTCGTGAAGCTTCCATATTTTTCACTTTGTTATAAAGCAGAAACTAACACACCACTGTAAAGCAATTATACTCCAATATAGATGTTTAAAAAAAAATTACTCACTGTAAATAATAATGATAATAAAAATAAACAGTAATTATAAGTAAAAAAAAAAAAGTTAGTTATACAAAATAGTTCAGAAACCGGTCTATAGTGTGAAGGGGAGATACCTGTGCTTAGAAAAGCCATAGTTTCCTTTCAAATCACAAATAATAAGTACCAGGAAATGAGCACTGTGTTAGACACTGTTCAGGACACCAAATGGTGAGGATAAGGTTTCTGCCCTAAAGAAATTAGATGAGGGACTTCCCTGGTGGTCCAGTGTGTAAGACTCAGCGTTCCCAATACAGGGGGCCCGGGTTCGATCCCTGGTTGGGGAACTAGATCCCACATGCATGCTGCGACTAAGAGCTCGTGTGCTGCAACCAAGAAGTCCTCATGCCACAACTAAAGACCACACGTGCCACAACAAAGATCCAACGTCCCGCCACAAAGACCCAGTGCAGCCAAAATAAATAAATAAATAATAAATAAATAAAATAAAATGCTGAAAATAAATGATGAATTAAAAAAAGAAATTAGGGCTTCCCTGGTGGCGCAGTGGTTGAGAGTCCGTCTGCCAATGCAGGGGATGCAGGTTTGTGCCCCGGTCCGGGAAGATCCCACATGCCACGGAGCGGCTGGGCCCGTGAGCCATGGCCGCTGAGCCT
>NW_006774453.1:356621-395854 GCF_000442215.2 Lipotes vexillifer | reverse complement strand
GAAGCGGCTAGGCCCATGAGCCATGGCCGTTGAGCCTGCACGTCCGGAGCCTGTGCTCCGCAACGGGGGGGGCCACAACAGTGAGAGCCCCGCGTACCGCAAAAAAAAAAAAAAGAAAAAAAAAGAAAGAAATTAGATGAGAACACCATAAACTCCTGTGCACTCAAAAACTAAGTTGTGAGTTAGGTTACAAGTACTACAGGGATACAGAAAAATAAAATCATTGTGAATGTACTAGTCCAGGATCTCCAAGGAGACAGAACTGGAGAGGGGGCTGGAAAGAATAGGAGATGGGCTGGGAGAGGAAGAGGCTCAGGACAGGTAGCCCCACATCTGTGAGAAGACGCCGGCGGCTGTGAGGAGATGCAAGGAGGGCAGGGATGCGAGGGCCGATGGGCAGGACCAAGGCAATTAAAACTCCATCTGGAACACCAGCAAGAGGAATTTGTGTCCATGTGAAAAACAAATATATACTACTATTATTCTCTCCAAAGGGATAGCAACTGTAAACAAATTGGAAAACTCTGATTTTATCAGTTTTATGCTAGACAGATCAGAGAAGAACTTTAGAGGCTGGCAGAGCAGACAGGCATCTATTATTGGGGCCTGGGTGAAGAAACTCAGCCTGGTGTAGAAGAAATCTGATGAGTATGAAAGGTAAGAATTTAAGATCCTTGCAAAAAAGCAAGTCATAGGATGAGGCGGATTACTGGTTAGAGTACGAACGGGTCAAAGATGGTTCCAAAGATTTAGGCTGGGAGGTACGGTATTGAAAGATTGGGAACTTGAGAACAGGGCTGTAAAGAGAATGTGACAGTTTTCATTTTACACAAGTGAAAACAGAGCTTCCTGGGAGAGTCACTCAGCACAGAGGAAGGATGAGACAAAAGGAAGGATGATTGAAGGAGACGCAGACGTGGGGCTCAGCAGCTCAGTGGCAAGGAGAGGACGGGATCTCTAAGGATGCGGGTGCAGTTCTATGTCAAGAATTACAAATTTAATTCTATTATCGGGCCAAATCAACTGCATAACCAGATGATTCAGAACTTAAAGTATGAATGCTCCAAGTATGGTCAGTCCAAGCTGCAGAAAACAAACTTGCTGAGGAATTTGGAAAGAAAAAAGAGAAATAATAAAGCCTCCTGAATAACTCCCAGCCAAGAGAATACAGTAAATTTGAGTACCAGGTTTAAGGTCCTGACCACAGCACAGGAAAGCATGTGTATTACACAGAGTAAAATAGATGCAATCCCTTTCTGACAGCAGGGCTGAAATACAATGGCAGCTCCCCTTTTTACATTTTTGGTTTATCAGGCATTTCTTTAAAAGTGAACCAATTCTGTTCCATTCAAAATTTTGTTATTCCAACATCTAATGATAACATGATTTTAAAATACCCACAAGAACATCTTACCATTCTTTGTACTGTCGAAAACAACAACTGAGACATTAGTGGAAGGGTTTTTAGGTTTTGCAACGTTGAATATGTCACTGGCAGAATGAAAAGAAGGATAAAGAGATGGCAGGTCCTTCAGTGTGATGTTGGTCGGCAGAGCTGGGTCCAGGACGAGCATTGGCACCTTAATGCAGTGTGTCAGCAAACACTCCAACTGCTTCTCACTGGAAAGAGACACGAACATGCTCACAACTACATGCTTGAAAATTTAATCAACACTGAAAAGCCTGCTGGTACCACTAACTTTCACAGGTGTTTCTTCTATGTTTTATTTAAAAATCATGATCTTTCAATAAACAAGGAATTTTATCTCAAGAATATAAAAATTTAGTAAGTTAGCAAGCATGGCATAAAATTATCAAACAAATGCAACTCGAAAGATAGAGCTTTCAAACTCCTGTTGATAAAATAAGACTGCAGACTTCCCTGGTGGCGCAGTGGTTGAGAATCCGCCTGCCAGTGCAGGGGACACAGGTTCGTGCCCTGGTCCAGGAAGATCCCACATGCTGTGGAGCAAGTAAGCCCGTGAGCCACAACTACTGAACCTGCTCTCTAGAGCCCACGAGCTGCAACTACTGAGCCCATGTGCCACAAGTACCGAAACCCACACGCCTAGAACCCATGCTCCACAACAAGAGAAGCCACTGCAATGAGAAGCCCATGCACCGCAACCAAGGGTAGCCCCTCCTCGCCACAACTAGAAAAAGACCATGTGCAGCAACGAAGACCCAACACAGCCAAAAAAAATTTAATTAATAATTAAATAAATTTAAAAAATAAAATAAGACTGCCACAAAATTTACTAACTCAAAGGTGTACAAGAAATTAAGCACTTCATTACTACTGTTTTAAACATTATTTGTAATTCCAGTAAAGCCCAATATCAGACAGATTAGGAAGCAGAAAACTTCTGGTTAACAGAGTGTCATCTTACCAGAAACAGTTTACCAATTCCAACTAGAATACAATTAAGTACACTGAATGTGACAGGACACTGATGCAAACAAAAGCAAATGTGACAAAGTTTTATGAAGTTACGTGAAATATTCCTGTCTAAACATAAGAAATACCTAAATTAAACAAATGGGCAAAGGACACAGCTAGAGAACTCAGAAGGTGGGAGCTATGACCAGTTAACAGACTACATGAAATTGTGCAACCTCACTAATATTCAAAGAAATGCAAGAGAAAACAATGACCTTTTGTTTAACTAAATTAGCACCCCTCAAAAAATGATGATGCAATGTTAGTGCAAGTGCAGCAAACTCTGCAGGTATCCCTCCAGATGGGTTCCCCATTTCCTCTTTGGAAAAGCAATTACATTATATATACATATATACTTCTTCAGACCCATGAAAACATACATACGTTTCTTCCTCATTAGTTGATGTCCAGGAATCTAGTCCAAGTAGAAGAGAAACAAAACCAGGAAAAACAACAAACCCACACACAGAAAATGCCATAGGCCCAAATATAATATCACAAAATATTTACAAAGTGAAAATATGGCAGTGCCCAACATTTAGCAAATTATAGTAGAGTTACTTTATGGAATATTATATAACTATTAAAATTTATAAGAAGTATTACGATAATTTATCAACACAGAAATATGTATGATTATATAAAATAAAAAGTAGGACACAAAATTGCAAAGATTATAAATTATTTACTATAAAAACATACATGAAAATGGAATAAGAAAATGATCATAATTGTTGAGTGAGGGCCAAAGAATTATATGAGTTCTTGTCTTTCCTCTCGACCTTTCTGTAATGTTGCATCATTGCTTTAATTTAAACGTCATTTAAAAATAACAGTCTTGGGGACTTCCCTGGTGGTGCAGTGGTTAAGAATCTGCCGGCCAATGCAGGGACACAGGTTTGAGCCCTGGTCCGGGAAGATCCTACATGCCATGGAGCAACTAAGCCCGTGCGCCACAACTACTGAGCCTGCTCTCTAGAGCCCACAAGCCACAACTACTGAAGCCAGTGCACCTAGAGCCTGTGCTCTGCAACAAGAGAAGCCACTGCAATGAGAAGCCCACGCACAATGAAGACTAGCCCCCGCTCAACGCAACTAGAGAAAGCCCATGTGCAGCAACAAAGACCCAATGCAGCCAAAAATAAATTAATTAAAAAATAAACAAATAAAAATAACAGTATTAGCAATAGGTATTTATAAATAAATATGCATAATTAACATTAACAGATGATTCAGAAGGCACTTTTGGATCATTTCTATGAATAACTCTTCTATTTTAAGTCTAATGGTTCAGTGGGGAAGTGGCAGTTAACAGAGATTTCCACTTGTTAGTGAGACAGTCTTGTTTTAAGGACCTATCAGAGTCAGGTATGATTCAAATCAAGAGAGATCATCTGATTCTTGCCATTGGGTTAAATCTCCTTCCCAAGTCCTTAAATATAAGACATACAACTATGACAGCTTTTAAAGATAAGGAAATATACACTGAACACACAGTTAAACAATGGACATAGATTCTATAAATGAAAACACTGATGTAAGTTAGACTTAAGTGAACCGAGAGAGCAGCACATCAAGACAGATTAATGGAAACGACAAAGAAGAAAAACCTTACCTTAACGTATCTAGAAACGATAAAGTTTTGGTTAGCTGCAACCAGAACAACCACAGTTCTCAATCAGCTGTGCCTCTGTTTTCTCATCTAATGGATGCACTTAATTTGCGGGTCAAAAACCAAAAGAAGAGGGACTGAACAGGAGCAACAGAGTGAGTAAAAAATACTTACTCTGTTTTGTTGTGTAATCAACAAAAGCAAGGAAGAAGAACCTAGACGTCTCACCTCACTCCTTTGATTTTCATTACTGAGAGGAAAATCAAAATGCTTACCTCTTCTTAGTTGGTTCCGTTGTGTTCTTCCCAAGGATTTCTCTAGTGAAAGCAAATCGATTTCATTATATATGCATGGACTAGTGCTAGACTTACATGTGAATGAGGGAACTTAACAACATTGATTTTCCTGGTTACTCCACGAGAACCAACCAGTAAGTTAAGAAGTATTGTACTGTGTATAACATTTAAGATGCATAATAAGTTATACATTTTAATACGCTATGACCAACAAATATTATCATGTACCACCCACAGTAACCACAAAAGTTTACTTAAAATATAAGCTTTTACATTTACTAGTAAAACATAGTTACGAGGCTATCAAAGTGATTTTCATGCACTGGGGAGGAGCACAGAGAGAGAGACAAATGTGCTGCAGTATAACATGGCCAAAGACCTGCAACTGGGGGGCACCCATAACATTTACAAAGAAATGAACGGGGAAATTCTCAGTAAATGCTCCTGAGGAATCAGAGGGAAGTTACATCAGCCAGATCTCCAGCTCAGAAGCCTCTCCAGAAGCCCACTGTACTTTTCCCAGATAAATAAGATAATCAAAATTCCATATTTAAAAAAATTACCAAGGTTTCTAGTTCCACAGTATACTATTTGATATTAAAAAGAGTAACAAATATACTTTTTACTGCCTTTATCAAATGGAAAAAAACTTATGTCTGCAGGCCTGTTTTATTTTCAAGGGACTAATCCATCTTACTGTGTAGCAATTTTGCATAATAAAAGCTTACTTCATGAAGCTATCACATCTGGGACTCAGACTGAATGAGCAGGAAGCCCAGGGCTCCCTTAGGTGGCTCCTCCACCTTTAGGCCCTTTGGAGACCAAGGCGTCACTAGAACACCACATTCATTAGATGGCCACCTGACAAAGTGAGGCCAAGATCTCACCGAAGTGGCCGAGTCCTCCTTGGGCGCCAAGAAACAAGGGTCGGTTGCATGACTGCCAGAATCTTGTAACGGCATGAATTTGAGATGCAGATTCTTGTTTGAACAGCAGTGTAAGCATCATCTTACCTTCTGAAATGTACCATTAGTTACAAGTGTAGAGCTTTGTGTGTCTTGTTTTCTGACGATCAGTTTTACCTCATTGCTTTCTGCTCCTCCTCCATCTGCTCTCTGACTTGCTGCAGTTCCTTCAGTAGCTCAAGATCCGTGCCATTCACCCAGGTGTAAACCACGTCGATGGGCATGGGCAGACAGAGCCTAGGGTAAACACACAAGTCCTCCAGCTTATATGCATGTTGCCAACATACTTGGGAATAAGAGCATGACAGGGTTTAAACTCAGAGGTTATGAAAAAATCAGCGAAAAGGTGATCCAACCATGGCGTATACCACAGACTTGCATGCTTTCAAACTGGGGTTGGGGCACTAATATTTACTGAGCCCCTTCTCTGTGAGTTGCATTCTGCTAGACACTTTATGCAGTTTTGCATCGTCTGATCATCACAGCTACCCGGTGGAGGCTGCTGTCCCTTCAGTTTTAAGGCTGTGGGGGAGGTCTTAGAAGCTCACTTTAAACTGCTACATTCTCAGTTTAGCAAGTGAGAAAGCTGGGATACAAATGCAGCCAAACATAGAAAAGAAATTAGAAGCTTAAACAAAATTACCAAAAAAAAAGAGTTAGCCAGCAGTCCCCGATGAAGACCTGGCCCTCTTTAATGCTACAGGCTTCCCATTCCCAGCTGCCCCCAAGCCTGGCCCCTCCCCATCCTGTTCGCCCTGCTCTGTTTTTTTTCTTTCATAGCAATGATCACCTATGAAATAATTAACATGTTACATACACTGGTAATTCATGTGTCCCTCCCCTAGAATGTAAGTTCCAAGGCAGCAGGAAACATACCTGTTTTGTTCCCTAGAGTACCCAGCGGATTAGGATTTGTGCCTGCAACGTGAGGAACTCAATGATTTACTTGAACACTACTAGCATAGAAGACCTTCCCGAACCTGCTTGATTTTTCCCTTACTATCTTACCCCTAAGGAGTCAGGCAGGCTTTTAATTCTTGAGTATCCTAAGCTCCATCTCAGTGTTTTTGTTCAGGTTTTACCCCTGCTGAAAGCTTTCTTCTCCTTTCCTTCATCAACTTACCATAATCCTAACCATCTTTCAGAGTCTGCTCCAGACCTACAGCACGGGAGTTCATAGTGACATAGACATAATTTGGATAATTCTGTTTCAGGTTTGATCTTTTCCAAGAAACAGTACAGTTTTTTTGTTTGTTTTGTTTTTGGGGGGGGTGTTTTTTTGGTTGCTGGGTTATTTTTAGGCCAAGGACCTAAAGCTTACCCTCCTTTTGTCTTTCTCACAGGCCAGGCACAGGATCAGGCCCCCAGCAGCACGAAGGGCTCCCAAGACTAACCAAAACATGACTTTTGGCCACAGGGTTAATTATCTCAGGGGAAAACAAATGCAGTTTGGTGGATAAATCTTTCAAATTATGGAAGGAAAAAAGTAAATAGAGTGACAAACACACAGCTTAAAAGAAGCAGGTGAGATGACTGGATGAAAGGAGTGCTTATCCATTTGTTGAATAAATATTTACTGAGCACTCAGTATGTGCTAGGCACTGTTCTAGGTGCTGGGGACTCAGCAGAAAAAAAAACAAAAAACAAAATCTATGCCTTCATGAAGGTTACATTCTAGAAAGGTGAAGACAGGAAATAAACCAAATAAGTGAAGTCAGATGATGTTCCATGTTATAAAGAAAATGAGGATACACAGTACATCTAAGTGGGGGGTCAGTTTTAAACAGGGAGAGCAGAGATGGCCTTACTGAAAGGTGGCATTTCAGCAAAGAGATGAAGGAAGTGAGGAAGCAGGCCATGTGGGCAACTGGGGAAGAAGAGCCCAGAGAAGGGAAACATCATGTGCAAATGCCCTGAGGCAGCTGCCTATCTGGCATGGTTAAGGAACTAGAGGCCAGTGTGGCAGAGACAACAGGAGCAAAAGGAAGGACGTAAGAGGAGATGAAGGTCAAAGAGGTTCCAGGGGACCCAGAGCTTCAGGTGGAAAATGCGGAATCAATCAGCTCATACTCAGACACAAGTGACAGCTGAGCATCTACCAACCCTCCCGTAAAGGTGCACCACCGTAAAGGTGCCTGTAGGATAAAATCTAAACTCCTTCATAATCTATACCCTGTGCTCGAGATGCTCCATGTGTATGCCCTTACCCAAACAGGATAAGAACTTGCAGGCTTCTGTGTCTTTGAACATGCTTCTCCCTCTGCCTAGAATATCCTTTCTTTCATGCTTCTTTTTAACCACTTCCTCATTCCCCAAATGCCCTCTTCCCTCACCTCCCACAAAGAAAATATACTGCTTAAGAAGCAACTTCCACTGTACTTTGTACTCTAAAGAATCCTTAGCATACTGGTTGTACTATTTGTTTTGATGTCTGTCTTCCACTAGATCAACTATCTCTAAGGCAAAAATGGTGTCATGCATTCTGTGTCCCTCTTCATTAATTATTTCCTCTCTTTCCTGTACAGGCTCAGGCTCTCTCTCCCTACTGTAATGATATGCAAATGCTTCCTCATCTACGTTTTCTTCTGCATGTGGCTATATGGATGGTTCCCAAATGTTAGCAGACATCAGAATCACCTGTAGGACTTTCAAAACAGATGGCTGGGCTCCATCCCCAGAGTCTCTGATTCATTAGGTCTGGAGTGGGGCCCCAGAATCTGCATTTCCAACAAGTTCCCAAGTAATGCCAATGCTGCTGGTCCAAAAACTCACATTGAGAACTACTGATTTATAGGTAGATTATAGTTCGTGTTTTTAAGTTTAAAAAAAAAAAGCCTTCCCCACTAAAATATCAGTTCTAGATGAGGTCAGTGAGTTCCTCTTGTTCATCACTACATGCCTAGGAATAGTGCCTGGGACATAGTGCAGTTTAATATGTATTTACTGTCCAAATAACTATTAGTTCATTCCCTCAACATAAACATTAGTCTTTTCTATTTAAAAAAAAATGCCTCACATTACTCGCAAGTAAATTATCCAGAGTCATCTCACGCCCAAGTTCACAGGTGATCTATCTATGCTCAGACTAAAAATTAATTTGGAAAAAAAAAAAGCTTAAGTGACATATTTTAGAAAGAAAAGGCTTTTAAAAAGGAGGCAAACATTTGCACATTCCAAAGCTTTTCTGTAAGAGTAATTATCTGCTATTAAAGATTGTTTTAATAGAGTCAAGAGATATCCATGCAAGTTCAACTGAGGAAAACAGCATAAGTAATAATGCATTTATGTCCTGGTGCTTCTAGTAAGGCTGTATTACATGATCAATCCAGTTCTCTGGTGTTAAACAGACAACCCTGAGGAGACCGTGTGATCTGCCCCTGGTCAGTGAGTCAGTTGTTTTTCTACTTATTAGACATGGTCACAGTGAGTGTGAGTCTTTTGTTCTAACCACAGACCACTATCTTAGTTTCCAGATGAGAAGGAAGCCTTTATCTTAGAGCTGAAGACTAAGAAAGTTATCTATGATTCAGAACCAAAGCCGTGGTGATACCTTTCATTTTAGTTAGTTAGTTTAAGTGAATATGAAGGCACTTAATAGTCCCTTGGTTCTACATCACATAAAGCAGAGAAGAAAACTTAGAACATGAATAGTATCTTAGAAACAAAGCTGGAAGAGATTTTACACTTAAGCTAATATCTACATTTTAGAGATGACAAAATTGAGCCCAGACTGACTTAAGGCTTCACAATTAGCAGCAGTAGACAGTTCACATATTCATTTGTTACTGGCATATAGAATGGGATTTTTTATTTTCATTCAGGGTAAACAACATTAAAAAGACATGTAGAAACAATAGCAAAACAATGAAAACTTCCTATAAACATTATGGTTTTTTTAAATATATTAGAACATCTTAGATATTACATATGATCCATTTTCTTGTCATCATCGAAATTAGATAATTTTGAAATATCCCTACATAAAAATCAAACTATATTTTAATGCAATCTAAAATTGAGAAGAAATATTTAAAACACACACACACACCCTTCAGAAAGAGAACAAGAGTGTTTGATTAAAACTGCTGACCTCAGTATCTAGATTTTCTGAGCTAGTTCTCCTTCTAAAAGTTTTGAGGCTCCGTCCAGGCAGAGACTTATGCATCTGTGCACCATCAGCACGCAGCACAGCATCAGACACAGTAAGCTGAGTGAGTACTCAATAAATGTTGGGAGTAAAAGAAGGCCATTTTGAGCTTTTCTTCAGAAAATCAGCATTGTTAAAATAAAAGTTGGAGAAGGAGGAAAATTATGTTTCATTAAGAATCCGTTAATACAATAGCTGTCAAAGTGTGGTCACCAGACCAGCGGTTTCAGTATCACCAGTGAACTTGTTAGAAATGAAAATTCTCTGCACCCCTCTGAGACCTACAGATGCAGAAACTCAGGAGGTGGGGAGGAACTGTATTTTCTCAAGCCCTCTATGGAATTCTGCTGTACACTGAAGCCTGAGAACTGCTACATTAAGGAATTATTCTCAAACTTTTTAGGGTCCAGACACTTCACACTCTTAAAAATTCTTAAGGAACCCCAAAAGCTTTTGTTTTTAGGTTATAACTATCTACACTTGCTATTTTCTTTTTGTGTGTGTGTGTGGTTGGATATAATTTACTTCCTTTTTTTTTTAATGGCTGCTTACCACTAGCTATCTGTTTTACGTTTGGTGGTGTATATATGTCCATGCCACTCTCTCACTTCATCCCAGCTTACCCTTCCCCATCCCCGTGTCCTCAAGTCCATTCTCTACGTCTGTGTCTTTATTCCTGTCCTGACCCTAGGTTCATCAGAGCCATTTTTTTTTTTTTTAGATTCCATATATATGTGCTAGCATACGGTATTTGTTTTTCTATTTCTGACTTACTTCACTCTGTATGACAGACTCTAGGTCCATCCACCTCACTACAAATAACTCAATTTCATTTCTTTTTATGGCTGAGTAATATTCCCTCGTGTATATGTGCCACATCTTCTTTATCCATTCATCTGTCGATGGACACTTAGGTTGCTTCCATGTCCTGGCTATCGTAAATAGTGCTGCAATGAACATTGTGACACATGACTCTTTTTGAATTATGGTTTTCTCAGGGTACACGTCCAGTAGTAGGATTGCTGGGTCGTATGGTAGTTCTATTTTTAGTTTTTTAAGGAACCTCCATACTGTTCTCCATAGTGGCTGAATCAATTTACATTCCCGCCGACAGGGCAGGGGGTTTCCCCTTTCTCCACACCCTCTCTAACATTTATTGTTCGTAGATTTTTTGATGATGGCCATTCTGACTGGTGTGAGATAATACCTCATTGTAGTTTTGATCTGCATTTCTCTAATGATTCACACTTGCCATTTTCGAAAATAAATCAGACATTCAAAAATTCATTTTAAAACAATAATAAACCCCTTCATGGGTTAACATAAATAACTTTTTAAATGAAAAGAGCAGGGACTTCCCTGGCGGCGCAGTGGTTAAGACTCCACGCTCCCAATGCAGGGGGCCTGGGTTCGATCTCTGGTCAGGGAGCTAGATCCCACATGCATGCCACAACTAAGAATTCACATGCCACAACTAAGGAGCCAGCAAGCCACAACTAAGACCCGGTGCAACCAAATAAATAAATAAATATTTTTTAAAAATAAAATAGGACTTCCCTGGTGACACAGTGGTTAAGAATCTGCTTGCGAATGAAGGGGACACGGTTAAAGACCTGGTCAGGGAAGATCCCACGTGCCGCGGAGCAACTAAGCCCGTGCGGCACAACTACTGAGCCTGCGCTCTAGAGCCCAAGAGCCACAACTACTGAGCCTACGTGCCACCACAAGAGAAGCCACCGTAAAGGACAAGCCCGCGCACCGAAATGATGAGTAGCCCCTGCTCACCGCAACTAGAGAAAGCCTGCGCACAGCAACAAAGACACAACGCAGCAAAAATAAGTAAATTAAAAAGAAATAAAATAAAATAAAAACTAAATGAAAATAGCAGTATTTTCAGAAACAACAAAACAATTTGGTGAGAAGAGAGGCATTGCTTTACATTTCTCCAAATCTCTTTAATGACTTAGTAGAAGCAAGCAAGCAAGCATCTCAAATCATCTGAATTCAATCTGTTCCCATATGTTCTTTTGGTTGAAGATAATCCAAGCCCACAGATACGTACTTGGAAAGGGGAGGCGTATTTTAATAGCCTTTTCAAATAACAGTGGATATTCTTCTTTGATACTACACCAAAATAAGTGGAAGTTTCTTAAAAATTAGTTGCAATGTGTAATCTGAAACTACATTAATGAACTTTTTGTGCTTTTACATTAAAATCCATTGGTCTTTCTTGAACTTTGAATGGCTTTCACCCATGTGAAATTCTGTAACATCAATGCATTGGTTATCTGGAAAACAACAGCTTACTGAGTTATGCAGCTCTGCCAAATGGTGACATATTTCCTTAATTTTCTTACATAATATTAACAAATGCAATTTTCTTGGATAATGCTGCAAATCTAATCAGAGAAGTCTTTACAGTACTGTGAAGCTGTTAGGCTTACAGTGGTGGAAACAAGTTTTCCAAAATTCTAATTTTCACTTCAAAGCTCATATTTTATCTTTGGCAGCAAATACTATCATTTCTTTCCTTTCAAACACAGGATCGCTTTGTTCCCTGTCAAGAAAATACCTGCCAAATATAACCAAGTCTGAGCAATGACACTGTCATCTGTCCTTTCAAGTTATAACAATGGTGATCCATGAAACAGAACAGTGAGTTCAGGTTGCAACTCAAACAACCACAAGAGGGCTTTTCCTCAAGACAATCACCATGCAGTCAGGTGCCTGAGGTGTACATCCCGTTGCATGACACAGAACATTAAGAAAGTGTGTACTCACGGGGTCAGGGTAGAATCAAATCAACGATTTTTACTAATTCCTGAGGAACATTCTTAAGTGAACCGGCTTTCTTCTGCCCCGTGCAGATATGTGGTGGTGGCTTGTGCTAAGGTGTGGCAATTTTACCCACCATGGCTTTTACACAATTCGTGTAAATGTCAACACAGTAACAAAAGGCAAATCACACCTCAGCGTTGTTATAAATATAGCTCTGATTTCGCAGATCGCCCAGGTTCTTTGGAAACTGCTGTTTTAAGAGATGCTAAGAGAAAGATCTAGAGTTTCCCTACTTTGCCATTCACTTGCTTACAGTAAAGCTTAGGCGAACTCAAGGAATCCTACAGCCCTTCTTCGCTGAGAGGTTCAGGACTATAATAGTGCATAACTCTATGTCTTATTAGCACAGCTTTATTAAAAAACTACTTATTTGATAGGGACCATATAGGCACTCATAACAAGTGGATAGAGGCGCAACGAAGTGCTTCTAAGCGGGGACAAGAGCTCCAGCAGAACTGCCGACGCAGTCTAGAGGCTCCCAGAACATGGTCCAAGAGCATCAATTGACACCAATTACTACTTATACTTCCACTAGGCTTTCTGGTTCAGTGAAGGTAGAGGGGAGGACTTATGGTGTCTATCCTCAAGGGAAAATCGACAGTCAGGATCTAGGGAAGTTTCTGATTATGGCCTCTGACAGTCAGACCAAGATCTATCTGTGAGGTTAACTACCTTTGTAAGCTACCTCACATTTGTTTTTGGTCACCCCGTGCTGCTTGCCCTATAGTGATCAGGTGTGCGCCATTACAATGGAAAGCAGTCAATAGATACTGCATAAAGTGAGTAAACCAAAAAGGAGAGAACTCCGTTTCTTGTATTTTTGGGTTTTTTTCTTTTTTTTTAAGTTGAAAGGACGGTCACCAGAAGAATCCAAAACAAAAATTCATTAACCATGGTTCCTCTGGGTCAGGGGAAATTCAGAATGGAACAGAGAGAGGCTTTACTTTTTCTTTTTCTATAATATTTGAACTGTTTTTGACCATAGACATATATTGCTTTTATGATATAAAACCATACAAGTAACAGTTTTACAGACAAAAAAATGAATAGACCGTGTGTGACTTATTTTAGCTGTGAGAAGGGAAGGAGGATGTTGGAAAAGATTGCTTTCACTTTGAGGTCTGTCTTGTGAGGGACGAAAAAGTCTCCAAGGAAAAGGGTGAAGGCAGCATTCAGGAGTGGCTGCACCAAGAAGCTTGGCTTTAAGGAGAAAAAGACCCAACCTGTGAGGTTGTTTGCTCCTCCCCACAGCGAGGCAGCCAGATGTGGTGACCACAGGGGCATGTGGGCGTCCAGTCCTGGTGGATACCATAGCAGATGCCCTGGTTAACACAGTGATGTCAACAGAAGAACACTGGCCGGGGCCTGGAAGTGGCTGCAGAGTAGCCTCCTGGCTTCCTCGTCCTACAGGGGGATGGAATTACCTTGACCTCACAGAACTGGGGCAAGGACAAAGCGAGATCATGTAACTTAAAGTACTCAATATACTGCAAAGCAGGATTGCTCTTTGGCAATCAAATTTTTCATCCATAAAACGTGAGGATGGATTACAAGGTTCCTTCACATGGGAGTAGTCTTCAACAAGCTAAACCATACCTACAACTTGGAAAGATCCCTTCAACTGTTCTACTTAAAGCATGGGTGATTTCATGGCTTATTTAAGCCCAAATGAGCTACTCTCCAAAACTGATCTCTTCTCACCGATTCTGAAAGGACTTCCCAGCAATATTGTCTCTGTAGGAATCAAACAAAACATGGTATTGATCCCGGCTCCATTCCAGAACCACCTAGGGAAAAAAAGAAAAGAAAAACAAATGTTTTCTTTGCATCAAATACTGAGAGTATGTAACTTTCATTTCACTTTAATTTCATTAAGAATTGCTAAAGGACTCCCAAGGCAATAGAAATAAAAGCAAAAATAAACAAATGGGACCTAATCAAACTTACTACAAGCTTTTGCACAGCAAAGGAAACCAAAAACAAAATGAAAAGACAACCTACGGACTAGGAGACAATATTTGCAAATGATGCAACCGACAAGGGCTTAATTTTCAAAATATATAAACAGCTCATGCAACTCAACAACAACAAACCCAATCAAGGACTTCCCTGGTGGCACAGTGGTTAAGAATCCGCCTGCCAATGCAGGGGACACGGGTTCAAGCCCTGATCCGGGAAGATCCCACATGCTGCAGAGCAACTAAGCCCGTGTGCCACGACTACTGAGCCTGCACTCTAGAGCCCACGAGCCACAACTACGGAGCCTGCGCACCACAACTACTGAAGCCCATGCACCTACAGCCCGTGCTCCACAACAGGAGAAGCCACCGCAATGAGAAGCCTGTGTACCACAACGAAGAGTAGCCCTCGCTGGCTGCAACTAGAGAAAGCCCCTGCGCAGCAACAAAGACCCAACACAGCCAAAAATAAATAAATTTATTTAAAAAAATAAATAAATAAAATAAAGCTCAATATAACTGTTCTTGGCTAGTACGGCTACCTGGAAGGTGGGGAGAAAACATCATAGAGTGCGCTTCACAACGGCTGAGAAATGCTGACGTGCTGTATGTTAATACAACATGCCTTCCTTCATCAGATAAATTAATCTTGGCATCTCCAAACCACTCCGGTGTATTAGAAACAACAGCAATAGCAAAGGGTCCTTAAATACCACATTTAGGAACATTCCCATAGTTCAGAGTTCTGCACTCTTATATCTTGGGGGAAGTGGTAGGAATGCTGGCTTATTACTCGGGATGTGGGTTTTCATCCCAGTTCTGTCACTTTTATGAGTGACCTTGAGCAAGTTACTTAGCCTCTTCAGGCTATTTCTTCATCTGTAAAATGAAGGGGGTCTTTGAAATCCCTGCCAGTCCTAAAAGTCTATGACTTAAGAGGGGCTCCCAGCTGCAGGGCTGACACTGTTTCTCACCTGTATCCTCCATGCCCCCACGTCAACTCCATAAGGACACCGTGTCTCTTCCTGTCTTCACCTCCTCTGGGTCTTTTGTCCCTGCTCCTAAGCCCATCAACATTTGAACTTGATTCCCTTCCATCAGAACCATTTCCCTTTTCTGCTATTCCTGTCAACTAAACCCTATTATGAAAATCTTTCCAAACTTTTCTAGATGAATGAGTAATATGCTCTATGAGGAATGAAAAAGGAAACTTGTAAATCAAATAAAATTCATCTAAGGGTTAGTGTCAGATCATTTCCTTAATACTATCAAGGACGGAAAAGAGCAGAAAAAACTTGTGCAATTAAAAAATTGTTTATTCTAGGGTTAACTGTAAAAACATGAACACCTTCCAAACAACAAAGAAGCCGAAAAAGACTTAAACTTGCAATTAGATAGTTTTCAGTCATTATCAGCAGTAAACAAAAGACCTGAGGAACAGGTGAGAGAAACACTGACTATTGTAAAATCGAGTCTCTGTTCTTGCACAAAGCCTTTCCATATTCTTCAGCCCAGTCTGAATGCTTCCTTCTCAGAACTCTGGATAACTTCCATCTCTATCACTTATTTGATGCCTTGCATCACTTAGTTTTATTGTTATTTACCTTTTATCCCATGTTAGCATCTTGACAGACCAATCAAACTGCTCAAAGGGTAGAGAACTACTTATAATTCTGTTTATTACCAACTTATACCCAGCACATTACATACCATCATCTTCTTAGTAAATATTACCTCACTACTGAAGGAGTGATGTAAGAGCAGGCTGGATTTAGGAACTTGGGATGCCTTCTAAGAGAACCTCCCAGCTCTCCTGCTTCGTAGCTGTGTAACCCTGGGTAAACTACAATGTGTGGGCCTCTATTTCCTCAACTATGAAATAAGTACTAAATCTATTTCATCGGTCTGCTGTACTGCTGTAGTAGGACGGTGATTCTCCCATGACGTGGGCGAGTAAAGGGTATGGGGAGTGTGCCAAGCATACTGGAAGCCAGGGTAAACAAGCTTAACTTCTGAAATGCCATCATTTTTATAATGGCAAGACATTTAAAACATTCTACTGGTAGTAATGCAAATTTTTTATAGAGAAAAATGGAATATTGATGTGATAAAAATACAAGATATAATGTTGACCTTCCAAAAATGTCCTATTTGCCATTTTGAGCTATTCTCCCCATACACACACACACACACACACACACACACACACACACACACACACACACACCCCTCCTCTCTACAGAGGACTTATTTTTCTCTGTTACTAACGGTAGTTTGTTGGTAAAAATTTAAGACACAATGAACTAAAATACTATTTACTAAAATACTACATGAGCTCTCAAATACCACATAAACAATGTATTATTAATAAAGAATTATAAAAATCATCGAAAGGTAGTTTATTCTACTAGTTAAAGATGTTTATTACTTTTGGACTTCCCTGGTGGCACAGTGGTTGAGAATCCGCTTGCCAATGCAGGGGACACGGGTTCGAGCCCTGACCCGAGAAGATCCCACATCCTGCAGAGCAACTAAGCCCGTGTGCCACAACTACTGAGCCCACATGCTGCAACTACTGAAGCCCACGCACCTAGAGCCCGTGCTCAACAAGAGAAACCACCGCAATGAGAAGCCCACGCACCGCAACAAAGAGCAGCCCCTGCTCGCCGCAACCAGAGAAAGCCCGCGTGCGGCAACGAAGACCCAGTGCAACCAAAAATAAATAAATTAAAAAAAAATTTTTTTTAAATGCATATCACTTTTAAGACTCCATCTTAGTAATCACGGCGTCCAAGGTATTCAAGATCAATTGTTGGTTAGTTTTACAAAATTGCAGCCAAAGTCAGTCTTAATGTGCTGATCCCAGGAGAAGGGGTTCAAACACACACTCACCAAGCACCATCATGCCAGGCACACCCCTCCATTGAATCCCCACAATAAGGCACCACTTTGAGGCACGTACTACGATGGCACAAAAAGAAGCTCCAGGCCAAGTTGCAGTGTGTGTGATGGGGCTGAGGTTTGAATCAACCGAACTCCGTAGCCCATGTTCCTGTTTAGCTTGGCCCGGGCTCTCTCAGCTTCACCTGGCCTGCTTTTCTGATGCTTATTTACACAGAGCCAGCTTTGTCAAATACACATTCATGAATGTGGTCATTCAACCAATTGAAACTGGTATGTTTATCACCCTTAATTCAATGGCCCAGCATTTTTAGAATGTCTGATAGTCCTTCAGCTGGTCTGTGCACACAAATGTTAAAATTTTCAGTTGATAAACTTTTTCAATTATGAAACCGGCACACACTTTTGTTGATGATCTTGATGGTCCCAAAACAGGACCAAATGCATGCCTGTGGTACAGTAACAGTGAATGAGGTGCAAGCCCCATAATCCTTTGGGGACTCCCCAGCTAAGGAAAGGAGGAAGGTAATTATTAAGAAGCGAACTGGTGAACAGTGCAAGGATCATAAGATTACAATCAGAAGTTTAAGTCTGGCACTTATCAATAATAAAATCTAGGGCACTTCTCCATTTTCAATTTCTTCTTCTATAGAATGAGGATATTAATACCACCTACCTCACAAGATTGTTTTGATAAGATATGCAAATCCCATAGGGCTGTACAATACTCACTGCAAACTGCTCACAGGTCTCTTTAAAGATAGCATTTACATGCTGCAATATAATTAATTCACCTGTTTAAATATCATCTACACCTCTGCGAGCAACTCAAAGCCAGGAACTTAATCTCTCTCATTTTCAGTCCTAGGACCTTGCACACTGCCTGGCACAAAATCAATAAACTTTCTAGAATGAGTGAATACGGCTGCTAGTTTTACAAGACAAACACCTTGGAACAGCTTACTGCTCTGTGGTTTCCCTCCAGAGCTTCCTGCTTTCAGATCCACTCCCAGATAGTCAATGTAAAGGCTAAAGGCTACAGGTATAGAGAGATGACAGCAGGCCTCAGCACACAAGGATGCAAATCTCTCTGTAAAAACACATGTCCCTTTCTCAAAGTTTCAAGTGTATAAATATGACGAGCTACCTTGTAAAACTTAAGATGCCAGGGCTCTCCAAACTCAAGCAGCAAGAACTCTAAGTAACTCTGACAGAGCTTTTCATACATTGATAATCACATCAGAAGTTTATAATATTCCCAAATTACAACAGGTTCTCCATAGTTTCTGAAAACAAAATATATTTTGCATTAAGAGCCACTAAATGGCAGACAAAGATAATCTAAGCTTTATCTTTTTCTGCTAATTCCCCTCCTCCCCTGATACCAATCAGGAAGTCAAATCTCATCACCAGCAGCATTTTCTAATCACATTTGATTAAACATGTTTGTTCTCCTGCCTTAGTCCATTAGGGTTGCTCTGACAGAATACTACAGACTAGGTGGCTCATAAACAACAGAAATTTATTTCTCACAGTTCTGGAGACTGGGAAGACTAAGATCAAGGTGCTGACAGATTTGCTATTTGGTGGGGGCCTGCCTCCTGGTCCATAGATGGCTGTGTTCACGCTGTGTCACCTCACACGGTGGAAGGGGCAAGGGAGCTCTCTGGGGTCTGTTTTATAAAGGCACTAATCCCACTAACGGGGGGTTCCACCCTCATGACCTAATCATCTATCAAAGAGCTCACCTCCTAATAGCATCATACTGGAATAGTTTCAGCATATAAATTTTGGGAGGACACAAACAGCTCACTGCATTTCCCAACAGGAAGTGGCTAAAATAAAAGATTAACCCATTTCTTATTAGGCATTGAATAGTTACCAAAAGTGGGCTGATCTCTCCTTTTCATACACAGGAAATGACCCAAACCCAAGATGCATGACCACTATTTACTTGAACGTTAATTAAACTCAAAGATACTTTTCTAGACCACTTCTACCTTCTTTGAATTCTTCACAGAATTAGATACACGACATACATTTGTTGACCATTTTAAAGGGCAAAAAACGGGAACCAGGGCTTTGTCCTCAGGGAGCTGACATCCTGTTAAGGACTAATCATGTACTTGCATGAAATGATTTAGGAATACTTACTGTTCAGCTTTTACATGAGTACAGATTAAAATAGATTACTGTTGGAGAAAAGGAATAATTCAGGATAGGGTTAGTCATAATAACTTAACAAAATCTCTCTCCTTTTCCTAGGAGAGAAAGCTGAGATTTTTAAAGAAGTAGAGGAACAAAGAGAGGGAATTCCCTGGCCGTCCAGTGGTTAGAACTCCGCTCTTTTACTGCTGAGGGCCCGGGTTTGATCCCCAGTTGGGGAACTAAGATCCCGCATGCTGCACAATGCAGCCAAAAAAAAAGTCTCCTCAACCACACTTGAATAAAAGGAAAAGGTGGGCGGGGGGAACTACCAAAGATGGTTTCCAAATGTATT
Organism: Lipotes vexillifer; assembly: GCF_000442215.2. Classification (NCBI taxonomy): domain Eukaryota; kingdom Metazoa; phylum Chordata; class Mammalia; order Artiodactyla; family Lipotidae; genus Lipotes; species Lipotes vexillifer. Next base: position 376,197 of record NW_006774453.1, on the reverse strand, counting down.
CAAACTGACTTTCTGGGTACATATATGTAGGTTTAGTTGTTTTACCGTTCAGAGTTTACAGAATCACAGAATTACACAGGGAGTACTTTAAATCCAACGCCAATGTGTGAGCCCTGCTAGAACGTCCTTGCAAACAGTTACTCTACCTATTAATTTAGATCTGCACTGTCCAAAAATATGGTATTCCCCACTAGGCACGTGTGGTTATTTAAATTAAGACTAAATAAGCTAAATTTAAAACTTAGTACCTTAGTCACACTAGCCACATGTGAAGTGCCCCACAGCCACATGTAGCTAGTGGCTACTGTACTGGACAGCTCATAATTACAGACCATTTCCAACACTGCACAGAGTTCTCCTGGACAGGGATGCAACTATTCAATGCCTAAAGATTAAGTACGTGTCACAAAAGCAGGCCCTGACCTAAGCCCCAGTTTTGTGATTTTATTTATTTTTTTAATATAAACTCTTTATTGTACAGATGAGAATCTGAGACTCAAAGAGTTTAGTGACTTATCTAAAGTCACACAAAAAGAAGAGTTCTGGGCATCCCTGGTGGCACACTGGTTCAGAATCCGCCTGCCAATGCAGGAGACACGGATTCAATCCCTGGTCCAGAAAGATCACACATGCCGTGGAGCAACTAAGCCCGTGTACCACAACTACTGAGCCTGCACTCTAGAGCCCACAAGCCACAACTACTGAGCCCACGTGCCACAACTACTGAAGCCCGCGCACTAGAGCCCGTGCTCCACAAAAAGAGAAGCCACCGCAATGAGAAGCCCGAGCATCGCAACGAAGAGTAGCCCCAGCTCTCTGCAACTAGAGAAAGCCTGTGTGCAGCAACGAAGACCCAACACAGCCAAAAATAAATAAAAATAAAATAAATAAATTTATTTAAAAAAAAAAAAAGAAGAGTTCTGACTCCCCTTCCTCTCCCAAATTTTTGTCAACAGGCTGCTGGCTCCTCTTAGCAGACGGATGTTTCCTCGGATCTCAGACAGCTTCTTTCCCGCGTGGGATCTGGCACAGATATCTTTCACCATCTTCTCCCATCAGAACATGCATCTCTGGCAAGAGAGCAGCTCTGATTCCCTGGCTTTTCTTCCTATTTCCTCTGGATAAGGTCTCTATAGTTTTGTTTTTTTGTTTTTGTTATTTTTTAATGGAAGAAGCCAAAGTACTGCAGTGAGGATATTTATCTTTGAGATTCATTTAGGGGAACCTGGTTTTCTTGGCCAAATGCCACAGTAAGCTAACCCTAGGTAGAAAGCATGGGCAGGATGAGGATGGACAAATGTAATAGTTTTGTGAGTTTAGACAAGTCACTTAAAGCTCTCTAAGTTCCAAAATAATTCCTTATCCCATCAGGGGCTGTTATAAAAGAAATCAAGTGAGCTGATATATATCCATCTATTCTAATAACTACAAAGTACTACAGGAAATATAAGGTATTAAGACTATGAAAGAACACTGAACTTATTTAGTCCTTCAAGGGGCTCACAGCCTACTGGGGAGACAAATATGAAACAATCAATTATAACATGTGAAAAATATACCCAAAGTATAAATAAAAGTGTAGTTGGTAAACATTTGTTATAACTATTAAACCAGAAGCCAAAACTAATCAAACTAAGTTTTTTTTGTTTTTTCTTTTTATTGTGGTAAAATTTAATTGCCATAAAAATGTTTAGTGAAATGAGATAAATTTTTACAAAATATCTGCTTGTGGTGCTTACTATACTTCCCTCCATCAACAAATGAATTTTATCTCATACTGTTACTTAGACAACAACATTTTTAAAAATTCACCAAGGAGAGTTCTCTTTTTATGAGTGTCAAATGCAGAGAAGTCATAAATTAGGCAAAAAGAATGCTATATATTTTTAAATAGCTGTAAAGCCATTAAAAAGCCCCTTTCCTGAGGGGCAATTAGCAATATGTATCAAAGGACCAAAGAAATGGTCATGTCTTTGTTCTAATTCCACCTCTAGAAATACATGCCAAGAAAATCATCATAGGTGCACCCAAACACTTCTGTATAAATATGATAATAACCATTATTACTTATACAAATAAAACCTGAAAATAGTTTAAAGATTAAACAATAGGTAATCGGGTAAATAAATTAAGGTACAGTCACACAAATACTATGAAGCTATTAAAAATTATGCAGTTTTTAAGCAACTATTAAAAATTAGTAACTTCAGTTAGCCAACAAAAACGTGGCACCATTCTAGACTCTGAGGACATAGTAATGGACAAAACAAAATGTCTTCCTTCTGGAGCATACAGACTAGTCAAAGGGTAATGTGTTTGGTAAAATATTATGTGAAAAAAGTGACAATCAGAACTATCAGTCTGGAATGTAACCTCAGCAAAATGGCAGAGTAAGCAACTCCAATCTCTCACCTCCTCAGAAACACTGAAAAACAAGTAGAAACTGTCAGAAAAATAAAAGACAAATATTGTATGAAATATACATTATATGAAATGTCCAGAATCAGCAAATCCATAAAGACAGGAAGTTATTAGAGGTTACCAGGGCCCAAGCGGAGAATGGAGAGTTACTGCTTAATACCAAGTTTCTGTTTGGGGTGATGAAAAAGTTTTGGAAACAGTGGTAATGGTTGCACAACAACGTAAATGTAATTAATGCCACTGAGTTATACACTTAAAAATCATTAAAATGGCAGGGCTTCCCTGGTGGCACAGTGGTTGAGAGTCTGCCTGCCGATGCAGAGGACACGGGTTCATGCCCTGGTCCGGGGAGATCCCACATACCGCGAAATGGCTAGGCCCGTGAGCCGTGGCCGCTGAACCTGCGCATCCAGAGCCTGTGCCCCGCAATGGGAGAGGCCACAACAGTGAGAGGCCCGCATACCGCCAAAAAAAAAAGGCCTATTTTGTTATTTGCGTTTTGCCATAAAATTTTGGAAGAGAAGTAAATCACTATAATACTCCTCCCAAGAGTAATAAAGGAACATTATCAACAATTCTGATCACAGATTGGATAACTTAGATGAAATGGACCAAATCCTTGAAAGATACAAACTACCAAAGCTCAAACAAGGAGAAATACATAATCTGAATAGCCTATACCTATTAAATAATTTGGATCAATAAATAATAACCTTCCAAAACAGAAAGCAACTGGCCCAGATGGGTTCACTGGTGAATTCTACCAAATATTTAAGGAAGAAAGGATACCAATTCTCTACAATTTCTTCCAGAAAATGGAAGCAAAGGGAATACTTTCTAACTCATTTTATGAGGAAAATTATAAACCAATAACTCTCATGAACATGGATGTGAAAATCCTCAATAAAGTGTTATCAAATACAATCTAACAATGTATAAAAGGAATTATATAACATAACCAAGTGGGTTTTATTCTAGGTATGTATTTTTGAAAACTGGTTCAACATTCAAAAATTAATTAATGTAACTACCATATCTCAAGGCAAAAGAAGAAAAATCATATGATCATATCAACAGATAAAGTATTTGACAAACTTCAACACCCATTTTTTCTTTTTTTGGCTGCACCATGTGGCTTGTGGGATCATAGTTCCCCAACCAGGGATAGAACCCTTGCCCTTGGCAGTGAAAGCGTGGAGTCCTAACCACTGGACCACCAGGGAATTCCCTTAACACTCATTTTTTATTTAAAAATAAAAAATAAAAGCCTCTCAGCAAATTAGGAACAGAAGGGAACTTCCTCAACTAGGGTATTTCCAAGTGAAATTAACATTTGAATTGGGACTAGTAAAGCAGCTTGCCCTCCCTAATGTAGGTGGGCCTCATCTAATCAGTTGATGGCCTAAATAGAACAAAAAGGCTGAGTAAGGGAGAATATCCTCTGATCTGACTGCCTTGAGCCATAACAGCAGTCTTTCCTGCCTTCTAACTTGAACTGAAACATCAGCTCTTCCTGGGTCTCTAGGCTGCCAACCTTCAGACAGGAACTACAGCATCAGCTTTCCTGGTTCTCAGGCCTTTGGACTTAGACTACAGCTACTTCACTGGCTCTCCTGGATCACTAGCCTTGCTAAATGCAGATCTTGGAGACTTGTAAGCCTCCACAATCCTGTAAGTCAATTCCATATAATCAGTCTATTTACACACACACACACACACACACACACGTGCGCACATGCATGTATGCACACATATACATATATCCTATTGGCTTTGTTTCTCTGAAGAACCCTAATATAATTATATATCAACTGATATCAACTAAACCTGTATACTTTTCTATTAAGGTTCAATTTAGAAACTGATCACTCAGGTGACCTTTCCATATTTAGATACTAGGGGAAAATTATCTCTGCACTCCACCTCTTGGTGCCAGGCTCTATTCTAGGGGCTGAGGATACAGTAGTGAATAAGACAGAAACACTCCTCCCACGGAGCTTACATTTTGAGGGAGAGAGAAATGAGACATTAAATACACACATACACATTTTCAGACTGAAACTATGTATTACTTTTAAAAAGAAGGGGAATAGAAAAAGGAATGACCTGGTGCTTTAGGTTGGGTGGTGGGGAAGGCCCACCTGAGAAGGCGTTACTGAGCTGAGACCTGTATGACCAGGAGCACGTCACATGGTGGTCTGTGGGCAGTGCCCTCCAGCCTGATGGAGCGCAAAGGTCCTGAGGCGGACACAAACCTAATGTGTCAAGGAACAAAAAGAAGGTGGGTGCACCAATTCTGAGCCTAAACCTCAGGCAGGTTTGCGAGTATCCGCTTGCTTTCTTGCCTTTACCACTGCTTGAGAAGAACATGTCCAGGCTGGTCTGCTGGTCCCAGGATGAAAGACATGTGGTCCAAGTCCAACCCAGATGAGCCAACTCCCACCTGACCTGCACATCCCAGAGAAGAAATAATTGTCGTTTTAAGCCACGGACTGTAAAGGACCAAAAAGCCACGGACTGTAAAGGGCCAAACAGTAAACATCTTAGGCTTTTCAGGCCATATGGTTTCTGCCACAGCTATTCAATGCTGCTGTTGTACTAAGAAAACAGCCATAGACAACAGTAAATGAATGGACATGGCTATGTTCCAATAAACATTTATTTATGGACACTGATATTTACAATTCATATAATTTTCATGTGTTATGAATTATTCTTCTTCTTTCAGTTTTTTTAAGCCACTTAAAAATGTAAACTCCATTCTTAGATTGCAGGCCATACAAAAACAGGCGTAGTTTGCTGCTCCTGTTTTAAGCCAGCAAACTTGAAGGTAGTCTGTTAGGGTACATTTTTATAGAAATAGTTACAGGACACACAGTGGATACGTGACACAACCTGCTCAAAGAAGTGGAGCATTTAGGATCTTACATACAGACCATTAGAAGGAGTCTGGATTTTCTACTGTGTACAATGGGCATGATGTAACCTGATTCACATTTTTTAAAAGGTAGCCTGGTTGCAATGTGGAGAATGGATTGTAATGAAATAATAGTGGTGAGAGATGATGGTGGTTTATATTTAAATTTCCATAACACAGGTACCACATCTTTTTTTTGGGGGGGCCACATGGCACGTGGGATCTTACTTCCCCAACCAGGGACTGAACCTGCACCCCCGCCAGTGGAAGTGTGGAGTCTTAATCACTGGACCGCCAGGGAAGTCCCACCACATATTTATTCTTAAATTCTTGGAGCAGAGGTTCTCAGCTTTTTCAGTCTTAGGACCCCTTTATACTCTTAAAAATTATTTAAGGGCTTCCATGGTGGTGCAGTGGTTGGGAGTCCACCTACCGATGTAGGGGACACGGGTTCGTGCCCCGGTCCGGGAAGATCCCACATGCCGTGGAGCAGCTGGGCCCGTGAGCCATGGCCCCTGAGCCTGCGCGTCTGGAGCCTGTGCTCCGCAACGGAAGAGGCCACAACAGTGAGAGGCCCGCGTACCATAAAAAAAATGTTTTAAAAATTATTTAAGATTCCAAAGAGTTTTTAAATTTTTAAAATTTTTAAAATTTTATGTGGGTTATGTCTACTGATATTCACCATATTGAAATTAAAACTGAGGAAATTTTAAAATATTTGTTCATTTAAGAACTAAACCCATTACAGGGCAACATAAAGATTTTCATGAAAAATAACTGTTTTCCTAAACAAAAAAGTTTAGTGAGAAGAGTTGCATTGTTTTTAATTTTCAGAAATTTCTTTAATGCGTGGTTTCATAGAAGACAACTGGAATATCTTTGTGTTCTGCATTCAGTCTGCTGCAATGTCACATGTCTGTTAAGCCTCTGGGAAACTCCACTGTACTCTAATAAGAGAATGAGCGAAAAAAGGTAAATAAGGTCTTAGTATCGTGTAAATAGTTTGAACTTGTGGATCACTGGATAGGGTCCCCAGACTACCTGTGGAAAACTGCTGGCTTGGGGTAATAGCTTACTTTTAAATGCTAGAATCTCAGTGATTCTGAAGTACAGCTGTCCTTCGGTATCCTTAGGGACACCTACCCCGCTTCCAACCCACAGACACGAAAATCCACAGATGCTCAAGTCCCTTATATAAAATGGCATAGTATGTGCATATAAACTAAGCACATCCTCCCATATACTTTAAATCATCTCTAGATTACTTATAATACCTAATACAATGTAAATGCTATGTAAATAGTTGCTGGCGCACTTGCAAGTTTTGCCTTTTGGAACTTTTTAGAATTCCCACCCTCCCCCCCGCTTTTTTTTTGGCTGCGTTGGGTCTTCGTTGCTGTGTGCGGGCTTTCTCTAGTTGTGGTGAGCGGGGGCTACTCTTTGTTGCGATGCGCAGGCTTCTCATTGCGGTGGCTTCTCTTGTTGCAGAGCACAGGCTCTAGGCACACGGGCTTCAGTAGTTGTGGCACGTGGGCTCAGTAGTTGCGGCTCGTGGGCTCTAGAGCGCAGGCTCAGTAGTTGTGGCGCACGGTCTTAGTTGCTCCGCGGCATGTGGGATCTTCCCAGACCAGGGCTCAAACCCGTGTCCCCTGCCTTGGCAGGCGGACTCTTAACCACTGCTCCACCAGGGAAGTCCTCCCCAAATGTTTTCAATTCCTGGTTGGTTGAATCTGCAGATATGGAACCTGCGACTATGGAGGGCTGACTGTACTTTGATGTAAGTTATTCTACTTCACATACTATTCAGTACCGACAACTTTAAAATAACAAGACTCGCCCAAAAAGTCAAGCAATTAATTAGATATAGATTATGCCAGTTTCCAAAAGCAAAGACATTGTTCTTTCAGGCCTTTGTACAATTATAAAAATCAACATGCAAAGCCTGCTGACTGTGCAGCACTGCACCCAGTGTGGCAGGTTCACCTGAACCCCTACTACGCCCCACAGTCTCCTGTTCCCAGTTATCCGTCTGCAGTTCACTGTTCACATCACCTCAGAGCAACTGTTCTGAACAGAGATTTGACTCATCACTCTCTTGCTTAAAACCATTTGAATGGTCCCCATTTTCTTCAGGAGGAATCCAAATTCCTTGGAGTCACTCCATAGGCGAGTCCTAAACTGGCCACCGCCTGCCTCTCCAGCTTCACTCCTGGGTATGCTGCTGCGGCCCTTCAGAACCACTTCTGTTCCAGAAGGTGAGGGCTACCTCTCATACCCATACTTTACACCTAGAGCATCCTTCACTTACAAGGGGGGAGGGGCTCCCGTTTCTTCCCTCAGCCGTCTCCTTCAAGATCAAGCTCACATGTCACCCTGAGAAACTTCCCCGGACACCCGGGCCTAGCTCTTCCATTTAAGTTATCACAATGCATCTTAAGTGTGCCTATTTGCTGGTCTGTCTGGAGAGTGAGCTCCTCAGTAGCAGAAAGATACAAAACCATCTTTGTGTCTCTAAGCAGTAGAGTACCTGGCCCCGAGTAAACACCTCCACTGATCTCTGCTGAGTGAACAACTTATGAAATTTGGTAAAGAAACTTTATCCAATTTAGAATTAGTCAGAAACAGAAATGAAGTTAATGGAGAGAGGTAATGAAGGAGGGATAAACTAGAACCTAAAAGAAGAAACAATTTTAGGAAGCAATTTTAAAGGGCAATACAGGGCTTCCCTGGGGGCGCAGTGCTTAAGAATCTGCCTGCCAATGCAGTGGACATGGGTTCGAGCCCTGGTCTGGGAAGATCCCACATGCTGCAGAGCAACTAAGCCCATGTGCCACAACTTACTGAGCCTGCACTCTAGAGCCCGTGCGCCACCAACTACTGAGCCGGCGTGCCTCAACTACTGAAGCCCACGCGCCTAGAGCCCGTGCTCCACAACAAGAGAAGCCACCACAAAGAGAAGCCCGCGCACCGCAACGAAGAGTAGCCGCTGCTCGCCGCAACTAGAGAAAGCCTGCGCACAGCAAAGAACACCCAACACAGCCAAAAATAAATAAATAAAAAATTAAAAAATAAAGGGCAATACAGTTTTTAGTCTGATCATACATAGAATGCATTTGACTCTCCTTGCACAAGTGTGACTTAGTCTGTAACATTTCTGAAAGATCACTTTTTTCCTTGCTTAATTTAGTGTATGTATGAATCACACACAGGCTGACTAATCACCTGCTAAAGATACTGCATGTGGATCACAAGACTGAAACAATCTAAGGACAGTAAGAACTTAAAAAGATATATTGTGAATATACATAACATATCACAGCTACAATTGTTTGTTACAGTTTAGAAGGAACCAGGATAACATATGTTATTGTAAAGTGCAGGCTGTATTAAATTAATAAGGCACTTGCCTCCTCTGCTTTCATATCAACCAAAATAGAGCACACTCAGATACAGAAATCATTGTGAACTCTTCTACTCTGTCTCTAAGAAAAGATTAATATACTCCTCAGTGTGACCTTGGACATCAGGCCAGAAGGTAGGTGCCCTGTTGTCTTCGTGAGTGTTGTGGTCAAGGGAAGATCAGGGCTGGCATGGGGCACTTGGCATTTAATTGGCATTTACTCAGCACCTTGCACCAGGTACTATGCAAGGTACCTTATATACTTTAGGCATCTTATTTAAACCACCTTTCCTCACAGGCTCAATCACAATATTTGTAAGTATTCATTCAACAAATATTCACTGAGCACCTATCGTTAGGGTCTGGGAGGACAAATGAACCTGTCTATCTTGTTCACTTTTATATACCAAGATGTCAGTGGAGTGTCTGGCACATAATGGAACATGAAGGCCAGATGATTTTGCCTCCTAAATCTCTCAAATCTGCCCACTTCTCTTTATCTGCCCTCCACCAGCCTAGTGCAAGGCCCCTGACTGAGTGCCCTGCAGCCATTCTTGTTCCCTCTAATTCAGGGCTTCCCATCTTTGGCACTACTGGCATTCAGGGCCTGACAACTCTTCGTCGTGGGAACTGTTCTGGGCACTGTAGGATATTTAGCAGAATCCCTAATGCCAGCAGCACCAACCCCATGCCCCAGTCATGCCAATCCAAAATGTCTCCAGACACTGCCAAATGCCTCAGGGCTGAGCGGCAACATCACTCCCAGGTGAGAACCAATGGCCTAGAGCAGACTTGCTCTCCCTCTGCTCTCTGCCTCAGTAGTTCTGACCCTTCAAAGCTGAGCTCAAACTGCATCAAGAAAGCCTCTGGAATATTACTCAGCCATAAAAAGAAACGAAACTGAGCTATTTGTAATGAGGTGGACAGACCTAGAGTCTGTCATACAGAGTGAAGTAAGTCAGAAAGAGAAAGACAAATACCGTATGCTAACACATATATATGGAATTTAAGAAAAAAAATGTCATGAAGAACCTAGGGGTAAAACAGGAACAAAGACACAGACCTACTAGAGAATGGACTTGAGGATATGGGGAGGCGGAAGGGTAAGCTGGGACAAAGTGAGAGAGTGGCATGGACATATATACACTACCAAACGTAAAATAGATAGCTAGTGGGAAGCAGCCGTATAGCACAGGAAGATCAGCTCGGTGCTTCGTGACCGCCTGCAGGGGTGGGATAGGGAGGTTGGGAGGGAGGGAGACACAAGAGGGAAGACATATGGGAACATATGTATATGTATAACTGATTCACTTTGTTATAAAGCAGAAACTAACACACCATTGTAAAGCAATTATACTCCAATAAAGATGTTAAAAAAAAAAAAAAAGAAAGAAAAGAAAGCCTCTCCTGACCCAGCCACTACAGGATGGGTTCTCACTGCTGGTCTCTCCCACAACACTCTCCCCTTTTAGCATTTTTCACAATTGTAATTAAGTAGCATTTAATGTCTGACTGCACAACCAGGATATAAACTCTCAGTCTGCAGGAACCAGTGGGCTTTGTTCACTGCTCTAAGCCCAGGGGCGGTGCTACAACAAAAAATTTACTAGTTTAATGAATGATTTAAGTGCTCTGCTGGGGCACAAGGATTCCAAGGGAAGAAAGACAACATCTTTGTGTTCAGAGAGCTGAGTACAGAAATGGCAAATAAGTTTCATCTCCTGGGAAAGCTCAATTAATTTGTACCTGCTTTGAGAAGCTGTACATCTAGACATGTTTCTTCTAAAGCACCAATATACCAGATACCACATTCCAAAGCGATATGTAGGACCAAGATGCAACGTTTCCTCAGGAGGTGGTTGAAAACTCATCCACATCATGGCAGAAGGGGTCAGACGAGAGCTCTGGGAAGCTGCTGGCACTCTGTTAATCCTGTTCCGCCTCATCTAAAGGACAGGGGTAGAAACCTCTCTCCCACGCGAGGAAACCTCAAGTCCAGGAAAAGGATTCAACTAGGGTCACCGAGAGAGCCAACCTCGGGTTCACGCAGTTGTGCATGCAACATCCACCTCGTACCGGAGAAACAGAAAGGGCTGGCTGGCTATCGGCTCCGGGGACAGGGAGACATTACTGCCAGGCTGGAGTCAGCCCACACCCCCCCACTTTGAGCTGATGGGGTTCAGGACATGCTACCTCAAAATATGGCACCTTGGCAAACTGAATATTTCAAGCTGAATGAATTTGAGAAACACCACATAAAAAGGATTTTCTGACCTTCCCCTGAAACAGGTCATAAGACTTTCTGTGAGACAGGCCCTCTCTATCCTCGGAAGAAAGGAGAAATCCTCATCTCTGAAGACAGAGTAATGCAGCAAGCAATCTGAATGAACAGGCCTTGCGTCTCCCCCAGCTTACTCCCCAGAGCTCACACCCTTTTTTGTCCCACCACATTTTTTCCGCTATTCTCCAGGCTCCATCAAGCCCAGCATTACAACACTCAGGTTTAACTGCTTCTTTGGTCTTCATTTCCTTATGAAGGCCCCAAGGTCATGTAAAACTTACATTATTTATTTATATTTTTTGGCTGCACTGGGTCTTCGCTGCTGCACACGAGCTTTCTCTAGGGGCGGCGAGTGGGGGCTACTCTTCATTGTGGCGCGCAGGCTTCTCATTGAGGTGGCTTCTCTTGATGCAGAGCACGGGCTCTAGGTGCGCGGTCTTCAGTAGTTGTGGTGTGCGGGCTCAGTGGTTGGAGCATGCAGACTCAGTAGTTGTGGCTCACAGGCTTAGTTGCTCCACAGCATGTGGGATCTTCCCGGACCAGGGATTGAACCCATGTCCCCTGCATTGGCAGGTGGATTCTTAACCACTGCGCCACCAGGGATTCCCTAAAACTTACATTAAATAAATGTATGCTTTTCTCTTGCTAATCTGTCTTCTGTTACAGGGGCCCTAGCTGAGAACTAAGGAGAGTAGAGGAAAAGGTATCTTTCCTCTCTTACAGAGCAAAGGATGCAGGTCACCTGTGCAAGAGATGAGATGTGGGCCATGCACAAGAGAGCACTGCAGAGGGTCACCTCAGACCAGGTCTGTGGTCCCCCAGAAGAGCAGACACTGAGGGGCTAAGGAAGGAGCAAGCAACCAGCCCAGAGGAAGAGGCATTTGCTCTCAGCAGAGTAAAAGCAAGTGACAGTGCTCAGGGTGGGGTCTCTGAAGGATGCCCTTTGAAAGCACTCAGAAGAGAACGAGCTTTGACACCAGCAAATCCCAGAGCTCCAGCGCCTATTTAGGAAGGACTTTCCTGCCCTCATTTCCTTTCCTTCTTCCCAGTCCTACAACCCAGGAGGGGTCAGAACAGGCTCCGTGGCAGAAAGACAGAAGCAGCCCACCATACCCAGGCTCCCTTCCTCGAGCGTAGGCTTTCTGCTTGGAGCACGCCTGGGCCGGAGAGGCAAGAAGCTTCAACTGCAACAGGCTCCAAGTTCTGTTTTGACCTGAGACTGAAGGCTTTCATGGCTGAACTGACATTATGTTTTGTAATCTGAAGCAACCACGGGACTTTTTCTTACCCAGGAGTGACAAGAGCAGGCTGAGTTAGGCCCACAAGAGTGTCTCTCATCCAGGGGCAGAGGCAGAGCTAACCCTACAAGCTGACGTCAAGGGCCAGTGGGAGAAAAAGACACCTGCTACGTGTCCTCCTGGCTGTGCTCACCAACACGACCGTACAGCTACTACGACAGCACAGCTAGTAGCCGCCAGCGACACCGACATATTCTTTCCAGGTGGAACACCACCTCCATATAACACAAATGTTCAGGAGAGGGGCCCCAACTTCACGGGGGCATCAGACTGGTCAAAAAGCAAACCTCTTCCTCCTTTTAAGGTGTCTATTAGGGGTGGCTCTATGATCCAGCTGGGGCCAGTTCCAGGAAAGGTTTGATGAGGTCTTGGGGCAAACTCTTCCTGTATCTTCTGGGAGAGTTCAGGAGCTAGAAGAACGCTGAACTGTTACAGAATTATTCTGCAGTCACATCTGCGCGTGGTGAGGAGAGAGCACCGTGACGAGAGAGGCCCCTGCATCACAGGACGGCAGAGTGGCAGGGACGCGCTGCAGGCAGCCAGCAGGAGGTGTGCATCCAGGACCTGTTGGCAAGGCACTGGAACCGGGGAGTCACAAGCATCCGGCTGGGGTCTGAAACCTGACATCCCCTCTAAGAGGAGACAGCCAGGGAGCACAGCTTGGAGAATCCCAGTGTTTAAGACAGAGAAGGAATGGTGAGTGGACAAGGAGAACAAAGAGGGGGTCTTCCTGGAGAAAGAGGGAGTGAGCATTCCCACATACACAGGGTGACAGATGCTGCAAAAAGGTCAGGTTAAGCTTTCTCTCTTAATTCTCTGCTTAATTTCATTAACAAGATCAACAATATTTAGACCTCAAGAGTAAGTCAAATCAAATGCAACTATCAAATCACCCATTAAAGATATATATTGAATCATTACTGAAAGATTTATGAGTGCACACTAGCACTGTGTTTAACAAAACTCCATATTAATACACCCACTCAAGAATACAAGTTTCGGGGGCTTCCCTGGTGGTGCAGTGGTTGAGAATCCACCTGCCAGTGCAGGGGACACGGGTTCAAGTCCTGGTCCGGGAAGATCCCACATGCCGCGGAGCAGCTAAGCCTGTGCGCCACAACTACTGAGCCTGCACTCTAGAACCCACAAGCCACAACTACTGAAGTCCACGCGCCTAGAGCCCATGCTCCACAACAAGAGAAGCCACCGCAATGAGAAGCCTGCCCTCCGCAACAGAGAGTAGCCCTCTCTCGCTGCAACTAGAGAAAGCCCGCGCGCAGCAATGAAGACCGAATGCAGGCAAAAAAAATTAAAGTAAATAAAATTTTAAAAAAGAATACAAGTTTCACAGATTAGAGTACTTAACAACATGGTATCAAAAATGGAAAATGGAAACAACACACTCTCACATCGTCTAGAACAAGGTAAAGGGCTAACAGCTATCACAGTCACAATGTCAATGTGTCAATGTTAAGGCCAAGGAAAAGATGGGTTTTGACTCAAGCCAGTGTCTAGGACATCTGTTGCTCTGGCTTTTTGATAACAGCCTCCTGATTTCCCTCTGGGGAACCCCTCTCAGTTCATGTGGTTCAGTGGAGGCTGACAGTCCCACCCATAACCCTAGCTCTGGAAGTGATCAAGGTGATTAATGAAGGCACAAGGGCACTCACTCCCCAGCTAGGCAGGCTGCCCTGGGTCTAGCTGCCACTAATGAGGAAGAGAAGGTTACTAAACTGGGAGACCAGCTGCTGGAGTTGCTGCCACCAATTTTGGCTCCCATGTGGCGAGAGCTTGTCTGAGAACTAAACCCATGGAGCTGGAGAACAGGGACAAGGAGTCCTAATGACATCATGTGAGCACCTCGATCTGATCCTGCCAGAAATTTCACCCTATATTTTTCAACTACATGAGTCAAAAAACTGCCTTTTTTTCTTAACCCAGGTCCGAAGTGGAATTCTATCACTTGCAACTAACTGCCACTGGCTAATACCAGCAACAATTTTAAACCACTAATAATTCAAAAAGAAAAAGCTCCTGTCTCCTTGTAAAAGTCTCAACTTCCCTTAGGATGTTTCAACCCATAATTTTCTTCCCTTCCTCTGATCTTCTAAGTCATTATTGTGTACCTGTTCAGGCATTCAATTACTTACTCGCTTGTATTGTTACTCATATGTATATCATGGCCTCATCTCAACTGGCCAAAGATGGCCAAGGATGAGCTGTACATAATTCTTTGTATCTGATAGTACCCTCCACCATATAGCGTATAACCTGACCAATCATGTCTGAGAAATAAAAGGTAAGTACAGAAGGGCTGCATCAGAGTGGAAAACTTATCTTTACTGGAAATGAGCTTAATGGGAGGTTCATTAAGATCACCCCCAATTCATTCATTCATTCACACATCAAGCATTTATTTGACACCTACTGGGCACCTACTGGGTACAAAGCACTTTAGAGGTGCTAAGCACAGCAGGCAAAATGACAATGTCTCTGATTTGACACTTAGCTGGGCTGTGGATCTCTCCCAAACCCCCCAAAAGAAAGATACCATTTAAAGAGGCTCAGTGAGGGAATCCCCTGGCGATCCAGTGGTTAGGACTCTGTGCTTTCACTGCCAAGGGCGCGGGTTCAATCCCTAGTTGGGGAACTGAGATCCAGCTAGCCATGCAGCGCGGCCAAATAAAAGAGGCTCAGCGCAGCCACTGGCATTTTCTCTATAGCACAAACTCAATTACATTATAGTTCATGCTTTCCCATGTGAAACATCCAATAAATGTATATTCACAGAACATTAAAGCTAAGATGGGGGGCTTCCCTGGTGGCGCAGTGGTTGGGAGTCCGCCTGCCGATGCAGGGGACACGGGTTCGTGCCCCGGTCCGGGAAGATCCCACATGCCGCAAAGCGGCTGTGCCCGTGAGCCGTGGCCCCTGAGCCTGCGTGTCCGGAGCCTGTGCTCCGCAACGGGAGAGGCCACAACAGTGAGAGGCCCGCGTACTGCAAAAAAGGAAAAAAAAAAAAAGCTAAGATGGGGGTGTTAGAAATCCAGTCTGGAAGTTTTAAAACATTTTTAATAATGAAAGTTTTCTCCACACCCAAAAGAAATCTACACAAACAGGTAAGAGTGGTTGCCCCAACCCAGGAGGCAGCTGGGAGCAACACAGTCTGGAAACCACTGAGGATACAGTTTATGGTGGGGCTAGAGCCAGGCCAGAGGCTGCCTCCCAGCTCTCAGGCCAGGTTCCTTTAACCTCAACTATTTGTTGCCTTTGGCAAAGAACACACTCAAAATGTATCTGTTTAATGAGTGAAGTAATCAAAAATAAACATAACTAATTTCTTTCCTGAAATTGGGCCAGTATGAGAAACGAGCTGGACCTAGTTTTCAATCTTCTTTTTCACTGAATATCTAACTAATCCAAAATGGCGATAGAAGACAGGTGAGCAAAAGAGAGGAGGGAGGCCAGGGTTACTGCTCAGTATGGGTAGATTCTATCTGAACTTGTCTGACTCCCTCATTGAAGTTAATTTTTGGACACCTCTTTGTTTCCATACTTAGTACATGTAAGGAAGTGATATATTGTATTTTATACACACACATGCACACAGATACACACATACCCAGTAATGATCTACAATCCTTTATTCACAATCCTAAAATCCAAAAAGCTCTCAACACTGAAGATCATTTTTGGCAGGAAAACCTGACCTGACCTGAACTCATCTGGTGGCAAAACTTGACCTAAACTGACTTGAAGTTATTTATAGTCTTTATTCTCCCCACTGAGTGTAAATACTCACGTTTCACTACAAGATACTGATGTTTAATTCCAAGGTTCAGTAGAATTTTCAGATAAGGGATTGTGGATTTCCATATAAAATGTACTAAATAATGAGGACCCTGAAATAACAGACTTTTATTTCAAAAGCACGTTTTAAGGTCTATACAATATTAACAGAGGACAAACATTTAAAATCAGAAGTTTCTGAGCTAAAAGGGATCATCATTCATTTATAGATGAGGAAACTGAGGCTCCCAGAGGCCACAGGACTCGCCGAAATCAACTAGTTTACCTGCTACCCTCACCCAAGGCGATGCACTTCGGTGGCCATTAGTCCCCATCCAGTGGGCCCCCACTGTGGGTTTGGATCAGGTTCTGCTTTTGTTTAATCAGAGTTCCCAAGGGTTCTTCAAAAAGACCTGGCTCAACTTAAGGGGAAAATTTAAAAAAATTTTTTTTTAGTACTTCCCTCTCTCAATTCCACTTTTCTTTCTCAGTATTTGGATGAGTATACAAATAGCTTACTAAAAGATAGCAGCCAATACCACTTATCCTGAGAGAGGGAAAAAAGATAGTGATGAATCCACGATTAACAATGATCTTAGCCCTTCTACCCATTACAATCAGTGAAGTTATTAACAAGTTGGTAATATTAACTGTGTGATGAGCATATTCTATTTCAAAGGTCTGTTTCAAAATAAGTACGAAGGGCATAAGATAGTTGATGACAATAATAATAGCAGCTGTAGTTCTACCACTTAATGAGAGCCTATTATGTGTCAGGAACTAATAGGCTCAACCCTGCAAAGAAGGTATTCCTGCCTCCTTTTTAAAGATGAGGAGTCTGAAGTTTAGTGAGGTTAAGTATCCTTTTGAAGATCATATAAGGGACAGCCCAGACTATCTGAGAAGCCATAGAGACATGCTTAAGAGTACAGCTCTGGAGCCATACACTGCCTTGGTTTGAAGCCCAGCTCTGCCATGAACTAGCTGGATTAATTTGTGCAGGTGCCTCAGTTTCATCACCTGTAAAACGGGTATACAGTCAGCCCTCCAGTATCCCTGATGCAGAACTGGAGGATACGGTGGGCTGAGTGTAAGGGTCTTGATCACCTTCAGACTTCGGTATTGGAGGCAGGGGTGGGGGGTGGTTAACACTAGTACCCATCTCAAGGGTATGACGTTGTGAGAATTAAATGAGTTAATATATGTAAAGCAGTCAAGAGAGTGCCTAACATCTGATAAGCCCTATGTATTAACCATGATCAGGATCATTAATACTGGCACCAGCATTCAAACCCAGATCTGCCTAATCCTGCAGCTCCTCTTTTCAGCTGCACTGTAGAAATTAACTACAGGCAATATAGTAGGGGTACTGAGCCAGCTGTTTCCATTTCCCATGCCACCTGTTGGCATTCTTTGCCTCTCATTTCTTTTGTCTGTTCCAAACTTTAAGATCTGTGGCCATTTCAAGACTTTCAGTAACTAAATAACCAGACGTGGAATACATAAAAAGAAAAAAAAAATTTTTTTTTTCAGGTGAATGACCTTTAATCCAGTCCCTGCCTCACCGAGACGAGGCGTCCGGAGTGATGGCAGAGCTCAAGGGGACAGGGCAGGCTAACAACTGATGCCTTTGAGTCACCTTCACACTGCAGGGGAGTTAATAAACAGCTAACTTAAAATTACTCAGGGCCAAAAAAATCTTTTATCAGCAATAAGACACTTAACTATGTATAGATACAATCACTGCATTAAGGTGCAATACATGAAACAAAGACAGAACAGCAGGTAGTATAATATTAGGTACATATTCCACATTTACAAGCCTGGGGCACTTTCTCAACCCTTACTTATAAGACTTATTTTCATCAGCCCCTAGACCAAGAACTACTAAAAGTGTAAACCTGAAAATCATGCCATATATTCATTAGACAAATATTTAGACTGTATACTCTGGCAGTACCTGGCACAGCACCTGGTCACAGTGGTTAAAGATAGCACCCTCTCTCATGGAGCCCACAATCCAGCATGGGTACAGACTTCAAGCAAATGTATACTGTGGCATTTCTGAAAAATATTCTGTCAATTTTTAAACCTTTTGCAACCTCCTACCCCCCAAAAAGAAAAAAATAATAAAATAAAACAAAGAGACAAATTTCTAACAACTTGAAAATACAACTTTCTTCCAATTCCTAGACACATTTTAAAAGGGGATGTTCTCTAAAATCACATACGTGTACTCCAGTTCTCACCTATTCATAGTCTCTTGTACATTTGTTTATGACACAGAATACTGTATTAGACTGTCAGTCATGAAATAGCCATGCAACCTAAATCAAAAGGCTATTTTAGGAAAGACACAGACTTACTAGAGAATGGACTTGAGGATATGGGGAGGGGGAAGGGTAAACTGTGACAAAGCGAGAGAGAGGCATGGACATATATACATTACCAAACGTAAGGTAGATAGCTAGTGGGAAGCAGCCACATAGCACAGGGAGATCAGCTCGGTGCTTTGTGACCGCCTGGAGGGGTGGGATAGGGAGGGTGGGAGGGAGGGAGACGCAAGCGGGAAGAGATATGGGAAAATATAAAACTGATTCATTTTGTTGTGAAGCTGAAACTAACATACCATTGTAAAGCAATTATACTCCAATAAAGATGCTAAAAAAAATTTTAAAAATAAAAGAAATCCATTTAAAACAGGAAAAAAAAAAAAAGGCTGTTTCATTCAAGAAAATATTTAAAGTCCATACCCAGAGGGGCACAAAATCTATTAAACCTGGGTGTTTCCACTTGCCAAACCTGTTGCTTGGACCCTCTGGGGTTTACAATCTTATCGAATTACTTCATGCTTATACATATGCTTTATACTTTAACAGCAGATCAAGACAGGCTGGGCTTGTGTGATCTGGAATCTAAATGATTACCATATCCCATGACCGGAGAGCTTGTGCTGATTCCCAAGAGACTGGGTGCTGGAGTCCAAGACGGTTATGGGCATCCTGTTCACAGGAAGGGGCCCTAGGCTCAGCTGATTTCGGGATAGAGAAAAGTGTTTGAAGATGACACACATCAGTGTTTGCACATCTACCAGTACAGCCACTAAGGGCTCACTGATGATATTCAGCTGTCTCAAATAAGAGACCAAAAAAATGGGAAAAAAAGCACCTTTTCACGTGTAAGTCCTTTAAATTTGGGGCCCGTACACTCTCCCCACTGCAAATTCACGTTGTCCAAGAAAACACCCCTCTTGGACAACGTTTTGAGATCCGGGAAGAAACGGGATTAAGAATATAAAGTGCCTCTGTCAAAGGGAAAAGATTAGAAGGGTGACACCTAAGGAGGAAACCACAGGAGGGGCAAGGACTGAGAAATCAGTGCAATTTAGGAACTCTGGGTCCCGGGAGAAGGGTGCGAGGAGAACAAGGCCTGAGGGAGAAAGTCAAATGACTTGGGGACCCTGAAGAAGG
>NW_006774453.1:343930-356611 GCF_000442215.2 Lipotes vexillifer | reverse complement strand
AAAGAGACTCGGCAGAAGGAGCGCGTATCCCCCAAACCGTCGAGAGGGCGAGGTCTGGACCCCAGGTGCTGAAACCGCAGCCCGGAGAGGAGCTCAGAGTTCGCAGCGCCCCCGGGGAAAGGGCAGGTTCTGGAGCTCGTCCCCGGAGCTGCAGGGAGGATGGCGAGGCAAGAGTGGAGCGCGCCGGGGCTGGGGCGCCGTGGGGTCGTGCGGGTTCAGCGCGCCCCGGCCAGTGCTCCCGCGCCTCTACTCACCTCTCCGAACTGGAAGGCCGAGACGATGGTGACAACGACGCCCACGAAACAGACGTAGAGCCCATACCTGTGGGACAGGCAGGTATAGGTCTGTCTCTGCAAGAGCTTGAGCAGCATCACCCCGGCCGCCGACACACCGCGCCGCGCCCGAAGGGCCGGAGACGTCGCCGCCGCCGCCGCCGCCGCCGCCGCCGCCTCCTCACTTATTGACAAAACAGAAATACACTCACAGACATAGAAAACAAACTTATGGTTACCTAAAGGGAAACGTGGGGATTTCCGGGAGCCGGGAGCCCACGCCCTCGGTGCGGCGGAGGCGGTCGCGCGGCCCGCTAGGCGGCCGGCGCCGCCCCAGTCTAGCCCAGCTAGAGACGGGGTCGGCAGCGGCGGCGGTGGGAACAGCAGCGCCACCTGCAGGGCGGAGGGGCGGAGGGCAGCCGAGTGCCCTCCCCGATTGCGCGTGCGCCGCGGGCTCTCTCGGCCTGGCTGGGATCCTCGAAACCCGGGCGGGCGACCGGGCCGGGGCTGGCCTCTGCAAGGAGGCCGCGACCCAGACGGTGCCATATTGACACGAATGTTTTGGTGCACAAAACCCTTCCTGCGTTTACAGTAATTGGGAAATCATGGTTTTTCACAGCCCTAAGAGGAGATGCTGTTATGGGCCTCCTTTCCTCTCTGGCTGTCTAACCATATTGTTTGAAAGAGGAAATTTGGGGGCTAAATGTGCCAAAACCTAAATTTATTCATTTATTTATTAATTAAATATGTATTTAGTGTCCGGTGCCTGGCATGGTGCTTGGTGTTGGATATTCAAAAATGAGCTAGGGCTTCCCTGGTGGTGCAGTGTTTAGGAATCCGCCTGCCGATGCAGGGGACACGGGTTCCAGCCCTGGTCCGGGAGGATCCCACATGCCGTGGAGCAACTAAGACTGTGCGCTACAACTACTGAAGACCGCACGCCTAGAGCCCATGCTCTGCAGCAAGAGAAGCCACCGCAATGAGAAGCCCGCGCACCGCAACGAAGGGTAGCCCTCGCTCGCCACAATTAGGGAAAGCCTGCACACAGCAACGAAGACCCAACACAGCCAAAAATAAATAAATAAATATTTTTAAAAAAGAACTAGATTTGGCCGCTGTTCCCAGAGAGTCTAGTTGGGGAGATAAACACATAAACCACTAAATACAAAAAAAGTTGTTATGATAGAAGTCATGCGATGTACTGGAAGTCATGCGGGCAGGAGCCCATGCAAAGGGGGTCAGTTACTTCTACTTTGGCACCAGATGATTTCTAGCAGGGCCTTCAGGTAGAAGAGGGGGTTTAGACAGTACCACATAATGGAATAAAACCAGAGGTCTTAAGACTCAAGGGGTTTGCAATGACAATATTTCATTTCAAGATACACTTTTTTCTCTCAACATTCTATTAACACTCCTGGTGTCTTTCCACCCCTCATCCCAGGAGAAGAGGGAGGTACCTGACTGGTGAGGTTGCAAGGAACTGAGCTTCTCTGCCAGAGACAGGAGTTCTGATCCCCTATCTGCCAAGTACAGGAGCACCTGTGTCCCAGCCTGGGCCTGGGCTTAGAAAGTCTGTCTTATTCAGGGAGAAAATATTGGCTGCCCACTTGTCTGAAGAGGTGAACAACATTCTCCAATTAACTCTGTCAGTACTAAAGCTGACGCTTTGATCTCCATCTCTCTGTACGTATACCACATTCTCAGTGGTTTTGAAACTTAGGAGACGAGAATGCTTTAAGTGTTGGGCTCCAAAACACCATCCATCTCTGAGTCACCTTTTGCTCAGTCTTGATGAAAAATGAGCAACCAAAATAAACAATCCTACACAAAGAAGAGCCTCTTGCCCTGGGCCTGCAAAACATAAATGTTGAATATAGAGATGGTGTATTTGGAAGGCCTTACCTTAAGCTTGATAAGAAAACTGAACCTAAACAAAGAGCTTGAACTAGCTGATTAAGCAAAGTTGAAATAACTCCTGATACATCTATATTTAGCTGAGTCCTTGCTTTACTCAAGGTAAAAAGTTGTTAAAATAAATAAATTAAAAAGTAAAATAAACTGTTCACATTATGAAATGCCTTTACTTTTCAGCTTTAGGTTTGAAATACTTGCTTGTTGTCAGACAACATACTTTAATTTTGTCCCCTGCCTCCTTTCAGGATATACAGTGTGTGTTCATAAAACACAGGTCAGTTGTAAATGACCTCATGCCTTTCTTTTTTTATCCTAAAAAAGAAAGCCAGGGCAGCTTTTAATTATTTTGCAAAATATCAAATAAAACAAAATTATTAAGAAATTTCGTTCCTTCTGATAGAATTCCAAGAGCCAAAACATAACATGGCCCACTGTTTATTTTTGTGAATGCAAATATATCATGTACACATAAACAAATATACATGTTTTTCTCATTAGTGTGAACATACATTATTCTATTTACCTGATTTTTACTTGTGGGTTTTTTGGTAGGTTTCATCTATGCCATACAGGCATCATAAAGGCAAGAGATTTGCCCATCTTATTCATAACTGTATCCCTACCCTTAGTATTGTTCCTTGCCTGTAGTAGCCAATTGATAAAAATTATTGGATGAATGTATATATTTTGAACTGATAAAAGTATCAAGTACACAGTTGGAATTATTGAAGTTTTGGTGAGTTGAATTTCAATATGTTGTTAATGGAAACAAGAATATTATGGGGCTTCCCTGGTGGCGCAGTGGTTGAGAGTCCACCTGCCAATGCAGGGGACACGGGTTTGTGCCCTGATCCGGGAAGATCCCACATGCTGCGGAACAGCTGGGCCCGTGAGCCATGGCCGCTGAGCCTGCGCGTCCAGAGCCTGTGCTCCGCAACGGGAGAGGCCACAACAGTGAGAGGCCCACATACCGCAAAAAAAAAAAAGAATATTATGAAGAGCACACCAAAATTTTGAGGTAGGACTCACTTTGAAAACTGTCTGGACCTAGATCATTTGGGCTGGGGGATTTCCAGAAATGTACTCAAGTCATCTAGGTTTTTAAATTTCTGTTATGTTTATTGTTATTTACTCTGTTTCATTTTGTATATTACTTCTTCGTCTGTCTCAATTTTTTCCTAGGTTTTTTTTTTTTTTTTTTGGCCGCACCCAGGGTGGGCATTTTTGTGCCCAGACCAGGAACTTCAGCAGTGAAAGGAAGGAGTCCTAACCACTGGACAGCCAGGGAATTCCCTTCTCTGTTGCTCTTGAGCTAGTTGTTTTAGTCTTTATTGTTTTTCATAAATGTTCCAAAACTATAAGCTTCCCTCTAAGTACTAATTTTATTGCATCGCATGAATGTCAATATGGAATGCAGGTGCACTCTGGGAGGTGGGGCTCCACTGCATATGCCCTGCCTGGGGCGCACGGTGTCCACATCAGGGGAAGCGAGGCAAGATGGTTCCAGACCTAGGCTAAGGTGGTAACTTGGGCTCTCTGGATGTTCATGGATGGGGAAGAGCACCACTATGTCCCCACACACTGGTACACTAACCCACCAGGCAGCACGTGAAAGAAAAACCTAAAACCACCCTCTGGAATCAGGAAGCGCCCCCTTCCTCCTGCAATATGCCTCCAGCGCCCTCTACTGGCAAAGTTTAGCAACATAATCACTAGAAAGGAGAAAGGCTTAGAGTCCAAGTCCAAGTCCAAGTCCAGTATTACGGAGCCCGTTCTGAACGGTTGAAGTCGGAGCTGAGAGGCAACAACTGATAACTGGCACATCCCTGAAACTAGGGTTCCAGGTGTAATTTAGATTCTCCTAATAAGATGAATTCACAGAAGATTTTAATCCGGGAGTGACATGGGGTGAGAAGCTGGGCAAAGGGCACCTGTTTTTTGCCAGTGAGTCAGTGCAGGTGTGATTTCGTTCTGAAGCCAGCACTGCTGGAATTGGCTTCCTGTCTCTGTAGCAGATGTCCTGGTCTGCTCTTACCCGACGGTGGCAGAGTCCACAGCTCCCTTGTAGCTCAGTTCAGCTGAGGTTTGGGGAGCACTTCCTACAAATTCAACATAAAATCTTTGTTCATCCCTCCTAATGGTTCATGGATGAACCAACTGAATCTTTTTCTGTTTAAATCAATGAGTAGATGTTTTAGTCTACAAATAACGATCTGACCAAAACAAGGTAAAAGAATGTATTTCATATGATATTGACACTTTGGAATTCATAGAGGCTTCCTTTGTTGCCTAGTACATGGTCAATTTTTGTGAAAGTTTCAGGTTTGCTCAAAAAGAATATATATTCTCTCTCTCTCTCTCTGCCCACCCCGCTCCAGCTCCTATACTTCCCCATTTAAGTTCTCACGAGCTATCCATTTAACTACAGGTTCCAACTATTTCCCAGGATCAATATCAAGCCCACCATGATATACTGTTACAAAATCTACCTACCTGCAAAAGCTAACTCCTACCCTTCTGTTTGACAGTTGTATCAATTTCCTGATCCTCACATCTTTGGAACTTTCTGATCTCCATGATTTTTTTTTATTGGTTTTTAGTTTTCTGCTCCTTAGAGCCAAAGTAATGAGCACTCAACATACATATTTTATTTATTTATTTTTGGCTGCATTGGGTCTTCATTGCTGCGCGTGGGCTTTCTCTAGTTGCGGTGAGCGGGGGCTACTATTCGTTGTGGTGATCGGGCTTCTCTTTGCAGTGGCTTCTCTTGTTGTGGAGCATGGGCTCTAGGCATGCGGGCTTCAGTAGTTGTGGCATGCGTGCTCAGTAGTTGTGGCGCACGGGCTTAGTTGCTCTGCGGCATGTGGGATTTTCCTGGACCAGGGATCCAACCTGTGTCCCCTGCATTGGCAGGCGATTCTTAACCACTGTGCCACCAGGGAAGTCCCTCAACATAGGTATTTGATTATCCGTAAACACTGATTATCTAACTCATTGCAATGTTAAGTGCATAATTAAATAGGAAGACTTGTATCTTACACAGTCTGCCTTCTAGAAGATTGGCAGGGGTTACTCCGATATTTTGCTACAGTGCTTTGGCTAATGCTCTAAATTTATTATAGTGACTGTTACCAATCTTAAGGAAACAGTATAAATCCAAGTGATACCAACTATATAGTTAAGGGCACCAAATTCCAGAATTAGTTTATCTGAACTGCAAATATCACAGTAGAAGGCAATATAACTGATGCCTCTGACATTTCAGGCCAAAAGGGTTAGTAAATGATTATGGTAAGAATCTCTAGGGGGTACCAAGGGAAAGGGTTAATAATGATTAGTGTTAAGTGTGAATAGAGAGGGAAGCTCATGAAAAAGAAAAGTCTATTTTCTTTTGTCTTTTCTTCTATCGTAAAGTACAGACTAGCTGCCGGTTTCTCTCTATTGCCCCATTGTGAGGTGCATGTGAAACAAACAAAACTCTAAAAGCTACATTCTAAGTTCCCTCCCTTGCAATGTGGACAGTTCTATTCCTTCCCAGGGCTGATATCCTGTTTGAGTCCTCAATTTAAAGCAGTTTTAATTGCATTAAAACTGCAATTGAGATGAGACAGAACTAGTTTTGCTCATGTTTCCCAACCCACTTCATACTTGTCTAGACTCAATGCGTAAAGTCATTCTTTTTGACTTTATTTTCACTTCACAATGTGCAGATTTACTGCTAATTAATTCTGAGAAGTTCCTCTAGATAAGCTAGAAATATTCCTTTTTAAAAAACATGAAACATTCTTTTATATTGAGATAAGTTCCTCTCTAAAAATATTAAATAAAAAGTTATGGGTCAAAGCCTCAGTGTCTGTTGAGCAATCATGAAACAATATTTTGGCTTCTGTATCCATTTACCGCCCTAATTCTTTTACCTCAATTTCCTAGAATATTATCTAGTTAACATTTTTTAAAAAAACCAACTTTATTGAGAGATAATTTGCATACCATAAAATTGAGACATTTTAGGTCAACAATGTTCTTAGTAAATTTATAGTTGTTCAACCATCACCATAATCCACACTTAGAATTCAGAATATTTTCATAACCCTAAAAGTTCTCTTTGGAATTCCCTGGCCGTCCACGGGTTAGGACTCTGTGCTTTCACTGCCGAGGGCATGGTCAGGGAACTAAGATCCCGCAAGCCACACAGAGCAGCAAAAAAAAAAAAAAAAGTTCTCTTGGACTTGTTTGCTATTCTGAGCAGCATTCCACTGTATTCCTACCATGTTTTGTTTATCCAGTCACTGGACATTTGAATCATTTCCAGATTGGGTCCATTAGGTGTAATGCTGCTGTGAACAATCACATACATGTCTTCAGGTGGACTTATGTTTTCATTTCTCTTGGGTAAATATGAAGGAACGGAATTGCTGAGTTCTGTGGTAAGTTTACATTAACACTTGAAAAAACTGCCAAACCATTTTCCAAAGTGGCTACACAATTTTACCTTCCCAGGAGCAATGCAAGAGGATTCCAGTGTTCTCTCATTCTCTCCAACACTAGGCACCGTCTCTCATTTTGTTTTTTGAATTTTATTTTATTTATTTTTTTATATAGCAAGTTCTTAGTAGTTATCCATTTTATACATATTAGTGCATACATGTCAATCCCAATCTCCCAATTCATTCCACCACCACCACCACCCCTGACCTCTCATTTTATTTATAGTCACTTAGTAGAGTTTTGATTTGTACCTCCTTGCCTTTCCCTAATGACTAATGATGTTAGCATCTTTTCAGATGCTTATTAGTCATTTGTATGTCTTCTTGGATGAAATGTCAATTCAAATCCCATGCCAAATCTTAAATTGAGTTTCCTCCTTAACCTTTGACAACCTGATTTCTACTCTTGCTGCTATTAAAACTGCCCTCTCTGATGAGACAACTACCCTCAACTCTAAACCAAGTGCTAAAAAAAAAAACCCAAACCCTGCTCTCTGAAATAATAAAACACCACTGAAATAATGAATCCTACACTGTTTGGTAATATTTTCAATAACCCCCTTCTTTGGCCGTGCCAGGCAGCATGGTGTATCTCAGTTCCCTGACCAGGGATTGAACCCGGGCCCTCAGCAGTGAAAGCACTGAGTCCTAACCACTGGACCGCCAGGGAAGTCCCAAACAAACCCCTTCTTGAAATGTTGTCTTACTTTGGTATTCAGAACAGAATACTTCCCTGATTCTTCTCAAGTATCTTTTTAAATTTTTATTTTGGCAGCCCCTGAGGCTTGTGGGATCCTAGTTCCCTGACCAGGGATCAAACCCAGGCCCCCTGCAGTGGAAGCACAGAGTCCTAACTGGACCACCAGGGAATTCCCCTTAAGTATCTATGATAAATTCCTTTTTTGGGTTGTGTCCTCCTGTCCTCTCTAGGTGGTCCAGACCATGAGGACTAGACCTCTGCCCTCTGCTGTTCTCCTTTTCCATTTCATTCCATGGCAAAATTATAATACCTGTAAGGAAATGTCTAAAAGGAAATGGTATATTTAACAATATCTTCAAGGAAATGGTGTTATCAGAATCTAGTGAGAGCTGGAGCTGTGGAAAAGGAGCTGCCCAACAGGAGTTGCAGTCGTGGATTAGAAATGCAGGCATTATCAGAAGGAATGAAGCCAGCCACGCAGAAGCTACAAGAGGCTGGGAAAAGCCATTTATGGGGTCAGCAAAGGGTATGGGAATGAATCTGGGAGCAAATGGAGAATAGTCAATCTAACGTCCTATTCCTTCAAATTCAGTATCTAAAACAGATCTCATCATCTTGGTGCCTAAATCACCTCCCTGTTTTACCTTCTGTGCCTCTATCAATGGTACCATTACTCTCACAGACTCTTAGGCTGGAACCTCAGAAATCACTCTGACCCTCAGTCAGTGATCTCTTCTGCTTGTAAATCCTCTATCCCTTATTTGACAGTAACCATCTCATGAGGTTGAACCAAATAATGGTTAAGATCCTCTATATAAGAACCTGCTGTATAAAAAAAATTTTTTAATTAAAAAATAAAAAAAGATCCTCCATAAATGTGAGGTGCCATGGTTTTATGGTATGCAACACTGCATCATGCTTTTATTGAGATTCTCAAGTGCGTACTTGTATTTTGAACAAGACTGTAAGCCTTTTTTAGGGCAGGGTCTACTCCTCATACTTCTTCATGCCCATCAGGTTTCTGTTAGGGTAGGGACTCAGCAAATGTTTGTAAAATGAATAAATGAATGATTCAGACATGGGCCTAAAACTTGCTTAAATCCCTTGTCCAAATTACAGGTTTTGACAACAAATACTCAACACATTTTGTTACCTAATAGAACTCAGTTTCACTCACTCAACATGCAGCAAAGCCAATCTACTGACACTGGGTTGTAGTGAAGGAAATTACAGCGTTTATTTGCAGGGCACCAAGCAAGAAGAACAGGCAGCTAATGCTAAAAAGACATGAACTCCCTGATGGCAAGGTTTGTTTTTTTTTTTTTTGCGATATGTGGGCCTCTCACTGTCGTGGCCTTTCCCGTTGCCGGACGCGCAAGCTCAGCGGCCACGGCTCACGGGCCCAGCCGCTCCGCGGCATGCGGATAGAACTCAGTTTCACTCACTCAACATGCAGCAAAGCCAATCTACTGACACTGGGTTGTAGTGAAGGAAATTACAGCGTTTATTTGCAGGGCACCAAGCAAGAAGAACAGGCAGCTAATGCTAAAAAGACATGAACTCCCTGATGGCAAGGTTTTTTTTTTTTTTTTTTTGCGATATGTGGGCCTCTCACTGTCGTGGCCTTTCCCGTTGCCGGACGCGCAAGCTCAGCGGCCACGGCTCACGGGCCCAGCCGCTCCGCGGCATGCGGGATCCTCCCAGACCGGGGCACGAACCCACGTCCCCTGCATCGGCAGGCGGACCCTCAACCACTGCGCCACCAGGGAGGCCCTGGCAAGGGTTTTTAAAGGCAACATTAGGGGTGAGGGTTGCAGGGTGTGTGATCAGCTTGTGGACATTCATCTGATTGGTTGGTGGTGAGGTAACAAGGTGATTATTTCAGAAATCTCAATCCTCAACCTTCTGGTTCCAACAAGTCTGATTAGCAGTTTCTATCCAGCAGGGGTCCTGGTTTCTATAAAACAACTCAAGGATATGCATCTGATTGTTATCTATATCCTTCCAGGAGGAACTAGGAGTCCTGTGACTCTATTGTTCAAGTTATTAGTACTTTTCTTACTTGACTGCTTTTCCTTTTTTTCTTCATTTTCTCAATCATTAACTGAGTCTGCCCTTTGGAACTCAGGGAAGGCCTAGAAGTCTAAAGCTTTTTCTACAGACAAGAAGCTAGAGATGTGGAGAGACTTGTACCTGGGAAGGGCCTTCAGGGTCTTGCTTGGTTTCAATTTCACCTCTAAGTGGCAGGACCCACAATGATAATTTCCAAAGAAGGTCCAATTCCAGCAAGCACATCCTTGAGGCTTCAAAGATCATAGTAACAAGAGTGTAATAAGAACAGAAACTGTTAGTCAAACTATTCTTTTTGGTGAAATTTACCAATGAATTACTTTCCGTGCAAATAATTTCTAATAAATGTGGGTAAGAATCAAAAATGTCTGTCTGCTTAGCAAATATTTACTTTTGTGCATTATCTCTATGAATTTTAATATCTCTCTTTTTTTTTTTTTTTACGGTACGCAGGCCTCTCACTGTTGTGGCCTCTCCTGTTGCGGAGCACAGGCTCCGGACGCGCAGGCTTAGCGGCCATGGCTCATGGGCCCAGCCGCTCCGCGGCATGTGGGATCCTCCCGGACCGGGGCACGAACCCGCACCCCCTGCATCGGCAGGAGGACCCTTAACCACTGCGCCACCAGGGAAGCCCTATCTTCTTGTTTTTAACTCAGTCTTAGTTTAGTTTTCTTATTATGAAAGTGTTACGTTCTTAGTAGGTCAAAGAAGACAAAATCTCCTATAGCTCTCGTCCTATTTCTTTTCTCTGTGAATGTTTCCTCTTGCTTTTTCTTTTGCATATTGACCTTTATTATTTTACTTATTTTTTGGCCATGCCACACAGCTTGTGGGATCTTAGTTCCTCGACCAGGGATCAAACCCGGGTCCTTGGTAGTGAAAGCACAGAGTCCTAACCACTGGACTGCCAGGGAATTCCCACAAATTGACCTTTAAATTTTATTGTTCCAAAACAATTCACACTCATAAAAATAAAAACAATAAAAGCATATAAGGTAAAAAGTTAATGACTTCCTTCTCTCCAAGGCCCTGTTGCCAATCCCAAGGGGTAACCATTGTTGACAACAGGATACATATTCTTCCAGACAATTGTTTTTGCAGATTTAATTATTTTTTTAAAAAGTTGAAGAATTTTTTATTGAAAGTACAATACCCACCCCGCACCTTCTCATCTACTACCTAGATTCTACTATTAACACATTGCCTTATTTGCTTTTTCACATATCTATTCAAACAGCTATGCCAATTCCCACTCATCAGTCCATTTTTTCGGATTTCAAAATAAGTTGCAGAGATCAGTACACATCATCCCTAAACACTTCACCATTAAGTTGCATTTAAAATATCTTCTCATATATATTGATCCACAACTTGCTCTATATATATGTTGCAAGAAGGGGGACCCCTTCCAGGGCCCAAGAGTGGGCTCTTGTCTAGTACTCAGAAATGAATTGTCTGGGAGACACACGTGCTGACAAAGCAAGAGACTTTATTGGGAAGAGGTACCCAGGTGGTAAGGAAATCCAGGAGAACTGCTCTGCCACGTGGCTCGCAGTCTTGGGTTTTATGGTAATGGGGTTAGTTTCTGGGTTGTCTCTGGCCAGTCATTCTGACTCACGGTCCATCCTGGTGGCGCACGCATCACTCAGCCAAGATGGATTCTAGTGAGAAGGATTCTGGGAGTTTGGTAGGACGTATGGACTGGCGTCTCCTCTCTCCTTTTGACCTTTCCCAAATTCTTCAGGTTGGTGGTAGCTTGTTCTTTCTGCGTTCCTTACCAGGACCTCCTGTTGTAAGATAACTCATGAAAGTTGTTACCATTGGGCCTGGCCAGGGTGGGTGGTTTCGGTCAGTGGTTCCCCTAACATATAGATTCAACAAGTCAATATTTTTTATCAAGGGTTTACTATGTGCCAGGTAGTTTGCTAGGCCTTAGGGTTATATTTACAAGGGAGAGAAACGCCATTCCTGAATCATGGAGCTTTTTACTCTAAAGGAGACTTTGAAACTCTTTCTACAGTAATAATGTTACCCCAAAACTGGGTTCACCTCTTGGTAGGTATCAAGACAATAGACACAACCAAGCCAAAGATCAGGAGAAGGAAAGATTTATTACTTGCAGCAAGTAAGGAGAACAGCAGGGATCTTTCCCAAAGCAGAGTCTCCCCAAACAGCAATACTGAGGAAGCTTTAAGCTAGGGTACCTGCATATTCATGAAGGGGCTTGAACAGAGGAGAATTCAGCATAGAACTGGGGCAAAGGTTGACAGAGTCCAAGCTTTAGTTGATTAAATTCAGAAGGGTTAACATCATCATTCCCTCCTCCACCTGAGTGGGGGCCTTAGTTCCTGCAGAACTCAAAGATATATTATTGCGTATATCCCTTGAGGAGGAACTAGGACTCTGCTTTATCGCTGCACTATTGTTTGACTGCCTTTTACTGGTTCCTCCGTTCCTTTGTTCCCTAAGATAATTGATTACTGAGACCTGATCATGCAAGCATTGTGGCCAGGGTTAAATCACAAAATGGCTTAGGCCAGGACTTCCCTGGTGGTCCAGTGATTAAGGCTCTGTGCTTCCACTGCAGGAGGCACAGATTCCATCCCTGATTGAGGAACTGAGATCCCGTGTGCCACGGCACGGCCAAAAAAAAAAAGGCTTAAGCCAAAATGGCTTCTCTAACATCAAGAAAGCCATTTCCGGTTCTCTTTCTCTAGGGACCCTCTAACCTATCTGCTTACAGTAATGATAATAACAAAGATAGTAATAATAATTAGTAGTAGTATGACAATATTATAACAAAATAATAATTATTATAACAATATAATAATAAAGTCTAGTATTGTGTGTCTAACTATATCCCTGACACTTTCTAAGTATTTTAAATATATTAACTAATTTAACCCTATAGAGTAAGAACAATTGTAATGTTCAATTTGGAAATGGTGATGAAACCGAGCAGTGTACAAATCCTTTTCATGTCCCCTGTTTCTTTTATTTATTTATTTATTATCTATTTTTGGCCGCGCCGGGTCTCGCGGGCTTTCTCTAGCTGCTGAGAGTGGGGGCTACTCTTTGTTACGGTGCACGGGCTTCTCCTTCTGGTGGCTTCTCTTGTTGTGGAGCATGGGCTCTAGGGTGTGCCGGCTCAGTAGTTGTGGCTTATGGGCTTAGTTACTCCGCGGCATATGGGATCTTCTGGACCAGGGTTCAAACCCGTGTCCCCTGCATTGGCAGG
>NW_006774453.1:329878-343806 GCF_000442215.2 Lipotes vexillifer | reverse complement strand
CTGCCCCATATTTCAGGGCCTCTCACCTTCTGAGATGGCCCCTACTCTGTCTATGGAGTATCTCTCTCAATAAATCTACTTCTTTCCTATCACTTTGCCTCTCCCTGAGTTCCTTCTGTGAGGAGACATAAAGAACCTGAGCTTCATTAAGTCCCGAGACCATGTGTGAGGATTTCAATTAAGACAATGGGTCCAAGGGACTTCCCTGGTGGCCCAGTGGTTAGGATTCCTCACTCCCAATGCAGGAGGCCTGGGTTTGATCCCTGATCAGGGAACTAGAGTTCGCAACTAAGAGTTCTCATGCCACAACTAAGGAGCCCACCTGCCGCAACTAAGACCTGGTGCAACCAAATAAATAAATATTTTTTAAAAATTAAAAAAAAAAAGACAGCGGGTTGGAGTCCCAGCCCTTGGGTTCAAGTCCCAGCCTGAGTTTTGGATGAGATCCAATCCCATCTGAGATGAGGTGTGCGGTGTCATTATGCCCAATCTAAGCACAGGCACTGAAATTACATGACTGAGATTGAGAAACTCAAAAAGTTCCTGGAAATGAAACACACTTTTGCTCCTGTTCATTCCCTCCTCCTGCTCCTCCATGACCTTGTTTCATAACTTACTTCCTCTGCTAATCAGTCTTCAGATTCTCCCTCAGATTGGACTCTGTCCTAACCTGTTAGGGCAACCACTGGCCGAAACTGCCCACCCTGGCCAGGTGACCATTTGCATAAGTTGTTTTACCACAGGAGGTCCTGGTAAGGAGCACAGAACTAACAAGCCACTACCAGCTGGAAGAATTCGGTAAAGGTCAAAAGGAGAAACAGTCCATATGTCCCACCAACCTCTCAGAATACTTCTTGCTGGAATCCATCTTGGCTGAGCAATGCGAGCACCACCAGTAAGGACCCTGAGTCAGAATGATTGGCCAGAGACAACCCAGAAACTAACCCCATCACGATAAAACCCAAGACTTTGAGTCATGTGGCAGAGCAGTCTCCTCCTGGGTTCCCTTACCCTGCGGTTCTCCGCCTGGGCGTCCCTTTCCAGTAAAGTCTCTTGCTTTGTCAGCACATGTGTCTCCTCGGACAATTCATTTCCGAGCATTAGACAAGAGCCCGCTCTCGGGCCCTGGAAGGGGTCCTCCTTCCCGCAACAAACCCATCAGTGTGAGCATCTTCCCATTTTGTAATCATGTACTTCTCTACCTGTCATCTTAGAATCGGAAGTCTAAACCTAGTGCCTTCAGTCCTCAGTCCAGTGCAACCTAACTTCTGTTTGTACCATGCTACTGACATTTTTCTTGTAGCGATGTTCACTGACTGCTTATCTGCCCAAACCAATCTTTTTCCTTCTTGTGCTTGATGTCACAGCAGCACTTACTCTCTTGGTGGTCTCACCTGTTTTAATAATGTACCCCCCTGCCCTGGTCCACTGATGCCACCTAAGTCAGTTTCCACGTACCTGTCAGTTGTCTTCACCTAGGTTTCCTAGAAGCATCTTAAGCTAGTCATTAAACTGTTGTTATATCTAAAACCAAACTCATAATCATACTTCTGTTCCCAGGCTCAGTTCATGATTAATAGGCAGTGAGCCTCTCAAGCAGGAAACCAACTGCATTTCATCTTCAACCCTTCTCTCTTATTCCACTCATTCAATTGGCCACCAAATTTTTTCTCCATCCACAATCCAATGCCTTAGATTAGGTCATCAGCATTTCTTAAAAAGACCCACCTGTCCTTAATCCCCACTGCTATCTCTAGTCCATCCACCCAACGCCTGCAGGAGCTTTCACCTGCAGAGAATAAATCTGATAATGACACCACCCTACTCACAGAACTTTCGCCTTTTTCTTGAAGGTTTCTTCCAGGTTATACCCAATCTCTTTACCATATGGATGTAAATCCCTTCACAATGTCATCCCAGGATCTCCCAGCCTTATCTTCATGTGTTCCAGTCACCCAGGACCACTCCGTTCCTTTGAACCAAGTTCATTTGAACACTGAGTCATTAATTTCAGGCACTGAGTGTTTGCTTTATATATCCTTAAACACAAAGCACAACATCTGACAACTTGTACATCTTCAATGTTTGTTGAATGAATTAACTACAAATCCTGGGTGATTGGTTCTTCAATAAAACATTAATTATTAATTAATTTAGTAAGTAAGTAAAAGAATTATGAAAGGAATGCCTCCTTCAAAAAAATTTCTTGGGAATTCCCTGGCGGTCCAGTTGTTAGGACTCGGTGCTTTTCACTGCAGTGGGTCCAGGGTTCAATCCCAGGTCAGGGAGCTGAGATCCTGCAAGCCATGTGGTATAGCTAAAAAAAAAAATTACTCTTTTTTTCAGATGGGTGGGAGGCAAACAATTGTCTGCTGACCTGGTATTTCTGTCATTTTCCTAGCCAATTTCAAATCTTGTTCAATTTACATCAGAACAGCTGAGGAAACCTTTTCCCCCTTCCCTGTAATATCTTTATCTACAGAAATAACTTCACGAGATCATGGTAAACATGAGCATATACCTCAGTTTTCCATAGATAACAACTAAAGCATGAACTGCACCTCCTAAGAAAACCCTATATATGTAGAGATTTAAGATTAGCTAAGCTGAGAAAGTCAGATCATATGAGTTGCTGTATTTGCAAGTTAATTTCGAAACTATTCATAAGGGGAAGGAAAAAAAAACTGACCTCTTAAAATTTTCAAGAAGTTCTCACTCTCATTGTCATCATGGAAACCCCCAAGTTTCTCAAATGTGTTCTTTCTTCCTTAACCCTGGGAGCCTAGAAACATCTGCCAGAAAATACGATGAAACTGAAGACGTTTCTGGTACCATTGCCCAAACCTGTAGTAACTTGTAATGAACAGGTATCACTCCCACAAAGTGCTGTGGTTTCTCTCCCTTTGAGTAACCAGAATTTCTAAACCTTTGCTGAGCCTTTCTGATTTCTGTACTCAGTGATATGGGGTTAACAGTGCCTCTTAGGAGATGCTAATGTGCTGATGGTATGTATGATTGTATAAAGACCAGATTCTCTAGGCAATAGTATTAAATCAGTATTAAGCATTCATTGGTACATATTTTTTCAATAAACATTTATTTTGTGCTAGTGTGTAGTGTAAGCCCCGGCAGTTTTTTTTTCTTTTTTGTAATGCAACAGCCTGACTCAGGCTTTTTTTTTTTTTTTTTTGCCATGCCATGAAGCATGCGGGATCTTAGTTCCCCAACCAGGGATTGAACCCTCGCCCCCTGCAGTGGAAGCGCGGGGTCTTAACCACTGGACCTCCAGGGAAGTCCCCTGACGTAAGCTTTGATCACCAAGGCATCCAAGGATGGCCATCTCAAATAAACATACTACCAGCCACAGACTAAATAAAGAGCCAAGCTCCTTTGTTTTTGAGATCTTGATTGATTTTAATAACTGACCATTTGGACTATTCATCTTTTTCTCTTCCTTCAATTTATATTCCTGCTCTGTGCTATCTTTGCAACTTTTCTATAAACCTAAAATTACTCCAAAATATTTATTAAATTGCAGTAATCTATTCCACCCCAGTAAAAGGAGAACCCAGTCCCATGCATGCTCTTTCTCTGTCTCTATTCCCTTAGACCTCACAGGTGTGCTATATGATTTCCAGGTCTTATAAGTAATAACCCTTTATCTTTTCAAAGTTTCCTGATGGTTATTGCTGAAGGGCATCTTGCAATCATAATAACCACAAGGGCCGGTCCAACCACATTGGTTATTGATAGGCTGAGACCAGTGCAAAACATAGTGCTTAGCACTGGAGATACAAACGTAGGAGGTTTAGTTCCTGCTCCTGAGGTTTTGAGTCTAGTGGGTAGACTGAAAAGTTACATTGTGAAGTATATAACAGAAGTAGCCCAGGATGCCTCCTGATGCAGGGGAGTGGCACAGAGGGAAGACTTCCTGAAGAAGGTCATT
Organism: Lipotes vexillifer; assembly: GCF_000442215.2. Lineage (NCBI taxonomy): Eukaryota > Metazoa > Chordata > Mammalia > Artiodactyla > Lipotidae > Lipotes > Lipotes vexillifer. Next base: position 339,860 of record NW_006774453.1, on the reverse strand, counting down.
GCTGAGGTCAATGCATTCACCAAGTATTTATTAAGCACCTATGTCAAAGCACTGCTCCAAGCTCTGGGAATAGATCAGTGAATGAAGCAGAAAGAATACCCTTTCTAGGTATTCTAGGAGAATACCCTGAAGAAAGGTTGCCAGATGAACAATTTAAAGAAAACAAACAGTATATCTTTAAAGGTTAATTATGTACAAGTGAGTATAGCTTAGGCGCCAGAAAAATCTGGCTCACTGTGTAATGTTTCCTGCCTTTGTGTACAGAGGTGACTTCTCTCCATACCTGGGAACAGGGCCCAGAATCCATTCACAGCTCAGGGATCCCTGCCCTGTAATAAACACACACACATACACACACACACACACACACACACACACACACACACACACGGGTTGGGTCACTCAAAAGGTGACTGACACCCGGAGTTGTGACATCCCCATCATGACAATGCCCCTTTGCCAGAGCAGGAATATAGAAAAGAGATTCTACTTAACCCCTACCCCTACGAGCATATTTTAAGTTTCTTCTGAATCGTAAAAGGGAGAGTAGAAATTATACACAGTGCTTTTTTTTTTTTTTTTTTGCGGTACGCAGGCCTCTCACTGTTGTGGCCTCTCCCACTGCGGAGCACAGGCTCCGGACGCGCAGGCTCAGCGGCCATGGCTCACGGGCCCAGCCACTCCACGGCATATGGGATCTTCCTGGACCGGGGCACGAACCCGTGTCCCCTGCATCGCCAGGCGGACTCTCAACCACTGCACCACCAGGGAAGCCCTACACGGTGCTTTTTAAATTTTATTTATTTATTTTGGCTGCACTGGGAGCAGCCAAAATAGTTGTAGCACGCAGGATCTTCACTGAAGCATAGGGGTTTCTTAGCTGCGGCATGCGAACTCTGAGTTACGGCAGGCATGCGGGATCTAGTTCCCTGACCAGGGATCAAACCGCGGCCTCCTGCACTAGGAGCGCAGAGTCTTGCTCACTGAACCACCAGGGAAGTCCCAGATGGTGCTTTTTAAAGAGATGGTACACTTTAGTACGTGAGCCCTTTTTTTTTCAGAGCAATGGTTACACACATTCGTTCAGATAAATTTCCTTGACTCTTGGAAGGAGAAGCATGGTGACATCCTCTTTGGTGGGATGATTCCTGAGGCCCTGCCATTCATTGAAAAATATACTATTTTGATTTGATTTTAAATGTACTGAATTACGGGACTTCCCTGGTGGCACAGTGGTTAAGAATCCGCCTGCCAACGCAGGGGACACAGGTTCGAGCCCTGGTCCGGGAAGATCCCACATACCGCAGAGCAACTAAGCCCGTGCGCCACAGCTACTGAGCCTGTGCTGTAGAGCCTGCGAGCCACAACTACTGAAGCCCGCGTGCCTAGAGCCCGTGCTCCGCAACAAGAGAAGCCATCGCAATGAGAAGCCCACGCACCGCAACGAAAAGTAGCACCTGCTCGCCGCAACTAGAGAAAGCCTGTGTGCAGCAACGAAGACCCAACGCAGCCAAAAATAAAATAAAATAAATAAATTTATAAAAAAGAAAAAAACCCCACACATTAAAATAAATAAATAAATGTACTGAATTACAATCATCTTTTATTCACTTTAACTCTCCTGTGTTTGCTGTTCATAGCAATGTTTATTAACCTCTGCCTGACCTTCTCTGGGAATCTAGAGATACCATGTGAAGTCAGCCCAGTTCAGATGAGTTAAACAAGTTGGGAGAGGCAAGTTAAGTGTATGTTATATGTTGAGAAACGTGAGCTGCTGTAGCAGATAAACCCAGAAATCTCAAAGGCTTTAGTATCTCATTTCTGTAAAGACCCAAACCAGTGTTTCTCAATGGCTGGGGATTGGGGTTTGGGTGCAGTTCTTTGCTTCACAAAGTTGTTCAGGGACCCAGGTCGATAGTCTCTATCCATAACAAGTGGCTTCCAAGGTCATCGTGGGCACTGGCATACTGCCAGCTGATGGGAGAAGAAAGTGAAGAAGGCAGACCCACTGCCCATACTGGGAAATGGCTCACCACCTCCATTGGCAAGAGCTAGTCCTGATGCGGCCAGGAGGAAGGGAAGTCCTTGCCTGAGGAGCCACTTCCCAGCGAGAACTAGACAATGGAAAAGAAGCAGGAATCTTTCATTCTAGGGGAAAATCTAGGCATATACTGTATGTTCTCTGCTTCTACAATATAACTGAGAAAAGTAATATGGTTGTCAAAAGGTGACTAATGAAGTATGCGATTTTAAATATGAGATCTTATTGAGTTTTGGTAAATATATTACTGCAACTTCAATAAATATTTGGACTAATTTTAGATTTATAGAAAAGTTGCAAAGGTAGAGCAGAGAATTCCCATATAACCTGGACCCAGTTTCCCCTAACATTAACATGTACCATGTAACCATGGTACATTTGTCAAAACTAAGAAATTAACATTGGCATATTACCATTAACTAAGCTATAGGCTTAATTTAGGTTTCACTAGTTTTTCCATTAAGGTCCCTTTTCTGTTCCAGGATCCAATCTGGGACACCCTACTGCCTTTAGATATCATGTTACCTTTGTCCCTCTAGTCTGTGAGAGTTTCTCAGTCTTTCATGACCTTGAAACTTTTGAAAGTACCAATCAGGTATTTTACAGAATGACCTTCAATTTGGGTTTCTCTTATTTTCTCACAATTAGACTGGGGGGTATGGCTTTGGAGAAAATACTACAGAGGTGAAGGACTTTCTCATCACATCATATTATGATAGCCTATTATATCAATATATACAGTATCAGTTGATTACGGGGCGATGTTAACTTTGATGATCTGGTTAAGGTGTCGTCTGCCAGATTTCTCCTCTGTAGATACCTTTTTTCTCTTTCCATACTCTAGTCCTCAGAAGTCACTAAGTTCAGTCCACATTCACGGAGAGTGGATACTGCCGCTTTAAGAAGAGAGAAATAATTGAGGTTTTTATTGCCTGTGAATCAAAATACATAGAATAAGTAAAGAATGGTAAAGGAAATGGAATTAGCAGTGCTAATTTTTGTACTCTTATCTGGTAATTAAAGAGCTGAGTAATGACAAGTGACCAAGCTCCTGAACTGTGAATTTTAAAAAGTTGCTTTTGCAAAAACATGACAACTTATCCTCATAAAAGAAATGGACCTAATGCAGTGCCCCAGCTTCTGCTTCTAACAACGTTGGACTAGGAAATTCAGGCAACTGAAAAACCTGGGGAAATATAAAAACATCTTAAAAGCATCAGATTTAACCAAAGGATGAGGAGTTATTGGGCCAAGATCTCCAAAAAGAATAGAATCCAGAGGAGTGAGCCCAGCTCTGGGACTGTATTTGGTCAGGGGCATCGGCCCGTGAGGAAAGGCCACTGAAAAGGGCTTTCAACCACCTTCTAAGTAAGGGATTTAAGCCTTGGAGACCAGGGCTGTGGGTCCAAAGTACGGCTGAGCAAGAAATAACCAGCCCTCATACACACTGCAGGTCTGGCTTCAAGGTATCTGTAGGGGGACGTGTGCAGGGCAGGGGGGATGTGGCATAGAAAACCTCGAGCCATAAAATAAGGTCTGCATGATGGTGAATAGCAAATGTCCCCAGTGCCAACATGAAGTAAACAAAATACTCTCTGGAGAAATACCATCAACACCTAAAATTATTTCTAAAAATAATTCTTCAAGTACAATGTCTAATAATCAATACGGGATAACAATGTGGTGTATTAAAGTGGTAACTCCAGGGATGTAAAAACACACTTTAAGAGGGGAACAAAACGATGGCAGGTTGAGTTTGTAAAATTATCATGACCTGGTAGAAGAAATAAGCAAGCCTCTTAAGCAAGTTCAGCATATGCACATCCAGATTTACAGATGGGATACATGATGGCATAATTTACAAGAGGATTCATTATAGTATTTTAAAGACGGTATTTAGGAAAATGACTTTATACTCAATTTTCTAGGAATATGGCCCATTGAACAACTGGGTACCTGGGATTTAGAGACATCATGAAAGGGATGCAATAAAACAACTAATTTAGGAAGTACGGTTGACCCTTGAACAAGCATGAGTTTGAACTGTACCAGTCCACATATACACGGATCAATATATATGTGATGCAGTACTACATGATCCAAGATTTGTTGAATCTGCTGATGAAGAACCACGAATACAGAGGACCAACTAATAAAGTTATAAGATTTTCCACTGGGGGGAATGGCGTAAGGGTCAACTGTATTGAAAACTACCCAAATAATAGTGTTTAAGTAAGATGGAAGTTTATTTCTCTTTCACATAAAGGAAGCCCAGAGCAAGGTGATCCAGGGCTGCCCCAGCAGCTCCATGTCAGTAGGGACTAGGCCACCACCTTTTTGTTCCACCATCCTCACTTATAGCCTCTCTCCTCAAATTTGGTGACTTCATACTCCAATATGGCTGCTGGAGTCCTGCCATCCCATTATGTTGCAAGTCATTTTCCCTTAAGCAGCCTTCTTATATCACATAAGGATTCTTATTACATGCTGTAGGTCTGAACCATCACATGGCTGCCCCTAGCTGCAAGGGGAGGTGAGAAATCTGATCCTTTCGTGTGGGGCAGAATGTGTCCACTCTAAATTGGGAATTTATTACTAAGGAGGAAGGGAAAATGGGTGCTGCACTGGGTAACTTGTGATCTATCACAACAATGAAATAAAGGAGCTATAGCTCTGAAAGCAAGTATAAGTTAATACCACAAGCAGTGTTTTACAGCTACTGTAGTAGATAACACTAAGAATACAGAAATGGAGGTGATATATGATGAAACTGCAACAGTGAGGTTATCGAAGCAATGAAATTGGTACAGTACTTTCATATAATTTAGAATGTTAACAGGGATTTTAAAGTATTTGTATTGTCCTTTGGCAGAGCAATCCTATGCATGAAAAGGACAGGAAAAAGAAAAGCAGAAAAAATTGAAGTGTTTGTAGAATGCTATTTAAAATAGAGAACTATCTGGATGAGCATAAGTGTTTAACATTGGAGTCAGTGAAACAAATTATAGTTCATTAATTCAATGGATGAATACAGAGTAAAAGTGGTAACTGGAAGATTGTAACAACATGGAAAAAATATTTGATACACAAAAATAATCAAGCTATGGGCTTCCCTGGTGGCGCAGTGGTTGGGAGTCCGCCTGCCGATGCAGGGAACACGGGCTCGTGCCCCTTTCCGGGAGGATCCCACATGCCATGGAGTGGCTGGGCCCGTGAGCCACGGCCGCTGAGCCTGCGCATCCGGAGCCTGTGCTCCGCAGTGGGAGAGGCCACGATAGTGAGAGGCCCGCGTACTGCAAAAAAAAAAAAATCAAGCTACAAATTTGCAACTACAATTTGATTTTGAATATTCCTATGAGAAAAAGCCAAACAAATTAGAAAATTGAGAAAGTTGACTTATTGTCAGGGAATTATGGATGCTTCTCAGTTGTTATTATATATTGGGTACGTTTTTCAAAATGCATAATATATCTATGCATAAATACACATATACAAAAATTTAATAACTATATATATTTTTTAATTTATTTGTTTTTATTTATTTATTTTATTTTTGGCTGTGTTGGGTCTTCATTGCTGTGCACAGTCTAGTTGCGGTGGGCGGGGGCTACTCTTCATAGCGGTGCGTGGGCTTCTCATTGCGGTGGCTTCTCTTGTTGCAGGGTGCAGGCTCTAGGTGCGCGGGCTTCAGTAGTTGTGGCACGTGGGCTCAGTAGTTGTGGCTCACGGGCTCTAGAGCGCAGGCTCAGTAGTTGTGGCGCACTGGCTTAGTTGCTCCACGGCATGTGGGATCTTCCTGGACCAGGGCTTGAACCCATGTCCCCGGCATTGGCAGGCGAATTCTTAACCACCATGCCACCAGGGAAGCCCTAGATAACTATATATTTTAAGGGGTTTCCTTCTGTAATTCTGGAGTTTGAGGAATTAGAAGAGTTAGACAGTCCTCACAATGGTTAGGGTTACAGGCTTTTGAGCCAGATAGACCTGGATTCAAATTCTGCACCTCTGTTCATTAGCTGCATGACCTTGAGCTTCAGTCTCCTCATCCATGAGAAGGGGATGATACCTGAGCTTTGGTGTGAGGATTATTTAGATCGGAACAACACTACCTTTCTTTCTTTCTTTTTTTTTTTTTTGCAGTACGCGGGCCTCTCACTGTTGTGGTCCTTCCCGTTGCGGAGCACAGGCTCTGGACGTGCAGGCTCAGTGGCCATGGCTCATGGGCCCAGCCGCTCCGCGGCACGTGGGATCCTCCCGGACGCGGCATGTGGGATCTTCCCGGAGCGGGGCACGAACCCGCGTCCCCTGCATCAGCAGGCGGACTCTCAACCACTGCGCCACCAGGGAAGCCCATCACTACCTTTCAATAAATGATGATCATCAAGGAAGAATGACTTCATCCTCAAAAGGACAGTCCACTGAGACCCTTTGAGACAGTGTGACTTCCTTTGACAGAAAGTCAGAATCACTTCAAAAGGAGATGCATAATATTTATTATATTATACATCTTAAGGTTACCCAGTGTAGAGAAAGAAAAACAATTTATTTTCTTCTACTCTTCTGGGTCCTCAGCTTGGGTCTCTGTCAACAAAAAACAGAAAAATGAACAGAGGTTTATTAATATGTATATCTCAAATGCACAGGAGAAACTCAGGGATGAGTAACTCAAAGGGGTGGCTAGAACTTGGGTGTATATAGCATTTTAACAAAGAAAAAATAAATTTGTATAGAAATGACGGGACAAAGGAAAGCGTTTTAAGGCTTCCAAGGGTGGGAAACTGTGGGAATGTAATATATTGGGGGAAACTAACAGTGAGGTTTGTTTGGTGTCATCTCTGGGCTAACAGTGTAGAACCTTCTGCAGCAAAGTCAATTTATATATTGTCTTTAGGCAGAAAGGAGGAGGGTAGAGAGAGCTTTTCCTGTTTTTGCTGCTCCTAACTGCCTTCGGCTCAAAAGAGTATGTCAGAGAGGCATATTTGGGGGTGACATAATCTGGTTTCCTTCACCAGTAAGGTTGTTTTTCAGGATTTTTGCATTTCTTACCATATAAACTTTACTTTTCCAAGCAGTGGGTGTCTTAAGATCTATAGTATGGGACTTCCCTGGTGGTTCAGTGGCCAAGGCTCTGGGCTCCCAATGAGCCTGGGCTCAATCCCTGGTCAGGGAACTAGATCCACGTGCCACGACTAAGAGTTTGCATGCCGTCACTAAAGACTAAGACCCGGCACAGCCAAATAAATATTTAAAAGAAAAAAAAAGGGCTTCCCTTGTGGCACAGTGGTTAAGAATCCGCCTGCCAATGCAGGGGACACGGGTTTGAGCCCTGGTCCGGGAAGATTCCACATGCTGCAGAGCAACTAAGTCCGTGCGCCACAACTACTGAGCCTGCTCTCTAGAGCCCACGAGCCACAACTACTGAGCCCGTGTGCCACAAGTACTGAAGCCCACGTGCCTAGAGTCTGTGCTCACAACAAGAGAAGCTACCGCAATGAGAAGCCTGCGCACAGCAATGAAGAGTAGCCCCCGCTGGCCACAACTAGAGAAAAACCTGCCTGCAGCAACAAAGACCCAACGCAGACAAAAATAAAATAAATAAAATAAAGTATCCCTTGCATAAAAAAAAAAAAGAACTACGGTATCAGAAGCTTTTTGAAAGGAAAGCAGCGCTGTGCTCCTTAGGGATGCTTGACCCCATATGTATGTGTATGCAGTTAGTTACACTTATATACTTATATTAAATATATATATATATATATGTATCCATACTTATTTTATTCTTTCTGCCTTTATAGTCAGACAACTCCTGTATGTTTGTGTTAAAAGTGATTAGCCAGTTGGATTAAGGGACTTACATAAGCAACAGAAAGATAAAATGATCAGGTGAATTCCATTTGATGTCATAATTCCTCTGCCTCAGGGAGGGTTTTTTAAATCAGATCAGTTGTAGAGTAGGAAAGGGGAAGCAGGAGGGGACAGGGAAAAGCAAGCAAGACCAGGGAAGTTGGTGGGTTTTCAGAATGCAGAAACCTAAGTAGAGACCTACAATGGATAACTAAGGATGGAAACTTTTGTGATTTTTTTAAAAAGCTTAGTTAAAAGCTTCTGTGTTATTGGATATGGTGGTCACTTCCCCCACAGGCTCAGTGATTTCCTGAAATACAAGTCTGTCCATGTTCTTACTCTCCTCACTACCAAAACCAAACAAATAAGGTTCTTTTTTTTGGGTACATTTTTAGTCTTTTAAAAAATTTTTTATTTTATCTTTTTATACAGCAGGTTCTTATTAGTTATCCATTTTATACATATTAGTGTATATATGTCAATCTCAGTCTCCCAGTTCATCCCACCACCACCACCACCACCCACCCTCCACTTTCCCCCTTGGCGTCCATACGTTCAAACAAATAAGATTCTTAGCAGGGCTCAGGTGATGTGGCCTCTTTGCCCACCTCTCCATTCCCTGCCTTACACTAGCGTGCTTCTTCTTTTTTTTTTTTAATGGTTTATTTATTCAGTTCAGCCACCGGCCATGTGGGATCCTCCCGGGCCAGGGATGGAACCCGTGCCCCGTGCAGTGGAAGCCTGGAGTCCTAACCACTGGACCGCCATGGAAGTCCCCTAGGGTACTTCTCTAGGTCCAGAAAAACAGGCAGTTCACCGTCTGTGCATTTTCTCCTGCTGTTTTCTTGGACTGGAATGCTAGTCTCACCTTTCTTTGCCTGAAAAGCAATGATTTACTTTAAAAACCTTTACTATCTGTCAGGAACACGTACCTGGCTCTTCATGCGAGCACTGGCCCCAGTCTCTCAGCTCTATTTCTCTTTTTAATCTCATATTTATTTAATATTCCATACAATGTATTTTATTTTGACATGTCAGTCTCCTAGACCCCATGAAACTATTTAATTTTTGTATCCTGTCCTCCCACTCAAGAAATGTTAAGGTGGCTAAAACGAACTCACGTTTGGTTACCAATGGCCAGTGACCTCACATACCCTGGGCTCAGAATCCCTAAACTATATCTCAAAATCACTGTGCCGGCCAGCGCCTTCAGAACACGAATTCCTTTCGCAGGGTTTGAAATGTATCAAGTCCCCATTACTCACCTTAGGTCATGGCTCCAAGCCTGGGCTTACCCTGATCCGTGAGAGAAAGAGAAACCTAACTTCTAAGGAAAGAAGAGCCCGCTGTGCGGGGTGGAGGCGGGGCTGGGGCGGGGTAGGGGGGAAGCAGCACCGTGGGCAGCACCGGGGCCGTCCAGGCTCGGCCAAAGCTCACCCCCGGCCCTCGCAAACACCCGCCTCTACACTCCCTCGGTTTTCAGGGGGACACCATCCACGTGGGTGCCGCATCCGTGCCCCGTGTCCTGGCGAACGTCACTAAACACTTCTGCCCGGACCCCGGCAGCCGGGGCAGCAGCAGCCGTCGCAGCGCGGCGGGATGGGGTGGATGTCACCACGCGCGGGCGGCGGGACCACGGAGAGGAAGCCGTCGGGGTTCGAGGCCCGGCACCCCGGGAACCCCGAGGGAGAGAGGGGCCGGGAGGCGTTGATCCGTTTCCCCGGAGTTGCGCAAGAGCAAGGGCGGCCTGGCGGGCTGGGACCGTCTGGGCGGGCGTTCCCGCCGCTGCCCCCGCCCGGAGGCCGAACCAAAAGCGAAAGGAGCCGGTCCCCCCCTCCGCCCCCCGCCCCGCGGTCCCGCAGCCCCGGCGTCGCGTTCGCGGGGAGGTCGCCGCGCGCCTGCAAGTCGGCGGGGCCGCCGCTTTGTGACTTCACTCGTTTCGCAACAAGCCCGGGCCGCCCGCGCGCCACCCACCCTCGCGCCGCCGCCTCGCAGCCCGCCGCCTCGCAGCCCGCCGCCTCGCTCCGCTCTCCGCGCTTCCCCTCCCTCCGGGACCGGGCCTGCCCAGCCGTAGCGGAGCCTCCCGCCCGGTCGCCC
>NW_006774453.1:323601-329868 GCF_000442215.2 Lipotes vexillifer | reverse complement strand
CGTGGCCGCCGCGCCGCGGGTCGGCACGTGCGCGGCCCGCGCCTTCCAGCAGCGCAGAGCAGCCCCCCGTTCCGGCCCCGCAGAGCGCAGCGCCCTCCTGGTGGCGGCGCGATGCTGTGCTTCCTGAGGGGAATGGCCTTCATCCCCTTCCTCCTGGTGACCTGGTCGTCCGCCGCCTTCATCATCTCCTACGTGGTCGCCGTGCTCTCCGGGCACGTCAACCCCTTCCTCCCCTACATCAGGTGAGGAGCCGGGTGGGAGGCAGGACGCGGGACGGGGCAGAGGCACCGCGGGGGAGCACTGCTGATGCGGAGGGAAGGGGTCCAGACCCAGCTGGGGCGTCTTGCGGAAAGATGGAGCACTGACGACCAGGAGGGGGCGCTCCTGGAAGGTACAGGGAGGCAGCGGGTAGGAGCCGAGCAGTTCTGATTTTACCCCGAACACTGAGCAGAGTGGCGTCAGGAGCCATCGAGGATGCACAGGAGAACTTTGAGACTGGGTATGGGACAGAATCTCTGGAAGACGCTTTTTTGGCGGTATTGAAACAAGGATGGATCCTGTTGGATGCCACTCATTGAATGTGTAAGAGGCAGATCCAGGTGTACGCTAGAACAGCTCACGTATTTCACTCCTGCTTCCCAACGTCCTCGTGAAGTGGCTGTCTGGCTCATTTTTCTTGCAAGGAAACTAAGTTTAAGCTGATGTTGAAATTCATCAGTGTGACACTGATGTCACAGCTAAGAAATGGTGGAAGCAGAACTCACACCCAGATTCATCCCCATGCCAGAAGCAACACCGTGCTACCTTTGGTAGTGGTGTTTGGAAGATGCTTTAAGCTCTCTTGGATGGAGCTGCCCAAGATCCCTCTGGTTACTGGGCCTTCAAATTGTCAACAGTTGGTGATATCTCTTGTGTTGTCATTATACCATTTCGTCTTTCATGAGTTTTGGCCTCTACCTTTCTTTAAATTTTTTTAAATAAATTTATTTATTTATGGCTGCGTTGGGTCTTCGTGGCTGCACATGGGCTTCCTCTAGTCTAGTCGTGGCGAGCGGAGGCTCTTCTTTGTTGTGGTGTGCGGGCTCAGTAGTTGTGGCTCGCGAGCTCTAGAGCGCAGGCTCAGTCGTTGTGGCGCACAGGCTTAGTTGCTCTGTGGCATGTGGGATCTTCCCGGACCAGGGCTCAAACCCATGTCCCCTGAATTGGCAGGGGGATTCTTAACCACTGTGCCACCAGGGACGTCTGGCCTCTACCTTTCTTGAGAGTCACTTTATCAGTGCCCAAGACATGCGTCTGGATCCTCTTTGTGTGGCTCCCAGCTCTGCGCCTTGACTGTGGTAATGGCGTTCCTTAAACATTTGAAGAATCCATCCTTATCCAAGTGGTATGACCGCTCTGGGTCTGTACTGATTGGTGAGGGCCTTATAAAGTTGGTGACACCCAAGGTTACTGCTTAATTATTGTAGGGATTGTATAGATTATAGAGGTTGTAGGGCCTCTTCTTTTTGCAGCCATTCTGCCTGGTGAGCAATGTGCCCTATAATCTTTTTTGTAGGCAAGAAGGGGAAACGAAGTGAAGCAAGAGGGGACTACAGTTTAAAGATGCAAGGAAGCAAGTGATATGCAGAATAGTACACAGAACCAAATCTGTCGTAATGGTGGTGGTTTTGCCCACGCAAGATGAGGCGTCCCGTGCATCGAGGAAACTTTCCCATCAGGCGTGGTACCCCTGCAGAAACCTCAGCTTGGTTTCTCATGGCTCATCTCTGTCCCAAGTGCCATTGTCTTGCTTCTCTTGTATCTGAAGTGGGATAGATCCTCTTAGACTGATGTAAAAAGCAAGAGTTCACTCCCGGTAATGCTTTTTCTTGAGTAAATAGCAGCTGTGTTTGTTGCCAGTTTGAAGGTCAGGGGCAGGTAGTATTTGGTACACATTGGCTAGGCGATCAGAGGCAGGATTTGAGTCTTTGTAGAGGTGTCTGATGTAGTTGTGATTAATACCACCTCCAGGTGAGCTCCTAGACATTCAGAAATGGGGAAATGAGCTGACAGGACCAACTACTTGTAAGATGTTCAAATCACAGACATTCCAAGGAAGAGGTTTTAAATTTAGCAAGGAAAGGAAACTTTCAGGAAAAGGTGGAATAACAGGAGAAAAAGGCAGGAGATTGTTCCCTTGCTGCCGGGAGCCTTCAGCCTACAAACACGTGATTGCTTGCCTAAGTGTGCCTGGGGCCTTTAGGTTGTCTGCTCCGTCTGCCTACGTGGGTGGCTGGAGCACTGGATTGCCTCTGCCGCCTCCTAGAAAACTTAAGTCATTGAGGCCAGGGCCAGGGCAAGATTAGAAGGGCAAGCCTCTGGACGTGATGGGATTAACTCCAGATTTATCCACTTGGCCCAGACCGTACTCATCTCTGCTCTGATGCCTCCTCTTCTTCCTTACCCACCCCCTCCCTCCACTTCCCTCCAGACTCCTTGGCCTCCTTCCTGGGTCTTGAGCATGTCAGGCACACCTCTTCCTCCTGGCCTCTGCACTGGCTATTACTCTGCCAGAACGTTCTTCCTTACCTCCTTCTTTGTTCAATTATCTCTGTGAGGCCTGCTCTGATGGCCCTATTTAACACTGCACCCTGACACCCCCATCCAGTCTTGTTCTCCATAGCACCTATTACCTTCTAACAGACTATATGATTTACTTATTTATTACGCTGATCATCTGTCTTCCTTTGCTGGAATGTAACATCCATGAAGGCTCTCGATATTTGTTGAATTAATATGTCTTGGGTGCTCAACTGTGAGTATTGTTATTCTTCCCTCCAGGGCAGGGCAGAGCCCTTTAGGGAAGGCTTGGTAAAGTCACTGGTGGTTGGTCAGTGATCTGGACATATTTAGGGTGAGCACCCTTTAACGCGAAGGCATTGTTCAGCCAATCTGACGTTCTGATGTTTTTTAACAATGCTGAACACTTTAAATAAGAGCCATTGCATTTTACAATTTTGTTTATTTATTTATCTTCCAGTTTTATTGAGCTATAATTGCCATACAGCACTGTATAAGTTAAAGGTGTACAGCATCACGAATTGACTTACATACGTCATGAAATGATCATCACAATAAGTTTAGTGACTACCCATCATCTCATATAGATACAAAATAAATGTAGGGCTTCCCTGGTGGCGCAGTGGTTGAGGGTCCGCCTGCCAACGCAGGGGACACGGGTTCGTGCCCTGGTCCGGGAAGATCCCACATGCCTCGGAGCGGCTGCGCCTGTGAGCCATGGCCGCTGGGCCTGTGCATCCGGAGCCTGTGCTCCGCAATGGGAGAGGCCACAACAGTGAGAGGCCCACGTACCGCAAAAAATAAAATTAAAATAAATAAATAAATATATAAATGCAAAAGAAAATATTTTTTCCTTGTGATGAGAACTCTTAAGAATCACTCTCTTAACATACGGCAGTGTTCATTATGTTACTCATGTTGTACATGACATCCCTAGCACTTCCTTGTCTTGCAGCTGGAAGTTGGTACCTTTTGGATACCTTCATGTAACGTCCCCTCTCCCCACCCCCACCTCTGGTAAGCACAAATCTGATCTTTTTCTGTTTGTTCTGGAAGTATAATTGACCTACAACACTTTGTTCCTGGTATACAACATAGTGATTCGGTATCTTTGTACACTAAAAAATGATCACCACTAGCCATTGCGTTTTAAATAAGATCCAGAACTGTGGAAGAACCTCTTTCCAGTAGGACAATCAAATTCAGCTTTCTTATCAGATATTTTCTGATAACATTGTTATTCCTCAGTATTTTGGACAAGTGGGCCTATAGCTCTTAGACACATGAAAATATGCTCAATCTCATGAATGGAATAAAAATTCAAATTAAAACTCACTTTTGGGAATTCCCTGGTGGTCCAGTGGTTAGGACTCCAGGCGCTCACTGCCGAGGGCCTGGGTTCGATCCCTGGTTGGGGAACCAAAATCCCATAAGCTGCGCAGCCCGGCTGAAAACAAAACAAAACAAAAAAACTCACTTTTCATCTACTGGATTGGCAGAAACCCAAATGTTTGATAGCACATTCTATTGGTGAGACTTTGGGGCAACAGGCTCCCGTACGCTGCTGGTGGGAATGTAAAGTGATTCAATCTCTATGGAGGGACTTGGGCATTATTTATCAAAATGACACAAATACAACATCTAAAATATATTCATAGCACGGCTTTTAATAACAAAGGGTTGGAAACAATACAAATGTCCATCAGTAGAGGACTGGCTTAATAAATGATTTACCCAAGAATATCTCAAACGAAAGCTCTTTTTACATAGAATACTCTCTAGAATTTCATTACATTGTTACCTGGAAAAAAAGCAAGATGCAAACAAAATATACTACCATTGGGGAGGGGAATAATGTGTATCTGTATTTGCTTGCGTGAAGAAACTAATAAAAATGGTTTATCTGTGTATGATGGAGGGAGGTGGCCATGGTCAGCAAGACCCTAGCTGATGGAAAAAAAGGGTGGAAATAAGACTTCTCCTGCCACACTTAAAAAAAATTAATCTTTTAATTTTAAGATAATTATAGATTTACATGCAGTTATAAAAAAATAATACAGAAAGATCCCATGTATTTTTTTGCCCAGTTTCTCCCAAAGGTAACATCTCTTAACTTGGCATTAACTTTTTATATGAATTTATTTTTTAGGCAAATGGATGTTTCCTATCAGAAAATTAAATTAGAAGCATGGGGATTCAAACAGCCACCAAATTTAGCAAGTTGGAATAACATAGTGTGATGTTTCTGTATTATGAAACCATTAATGCAAGGATGTGAAAACCAAGGACAAATAAAAATCAACCTCAAAGCATTAGTTTAGATTTTTACAGGGCCACACTCATATTCTTTTTTTTTTTTTTTAATTTTAGTTATTTATTTATTTTTGGCTGCATTGGGTCTTCGTTGCTGTGCATGGGCTTTTCTTTAGTTACAGCGAGCGGGGGACACCCCTTGCCACGGTGTGTGGGCTTCTCATTGCGGTGGCTTCTCTTGTTGCGGAGCACAGGCTCTAGGCGTGTGGGCTTCAGTAGCTGTGGCATGTGGGCTCAGTAGCTGCGGCTCGCGGGCTCTAGAGCACAGGCCCAGCAGTTGTGGCGCACAGGCCCAGCAGTTGCGGCACACAGGCCTAGCCACTCCACGGCATGTGGGATCCTCCCGGACCAGGGCTTGAACCTGCATCCCCTGCACTGGCAGGCGGACTCCCAACGCCTGTGCCATCAGGGAAGCCCCACTCTCATATTCTTAAGTACAGTCATGCTTAATTTGTTATACTTCCTTAGATTTCTTTTCTGACCAAATCCCTCAGGCTATGTTAAATCACCTTTACTTATCAAATGCTCCCAGCTGATAGCCTTTCTTTTTTTATATCTTCTTCTTTGGCTTGTGTCTCCTGCTTCCAGAATATTCTTTGGCCCTTTAGTTTTAAAGTTTTTCCAATTCTGCATCCCGGTTGCTTTTCATTAGCCTAGACTCACTTTTTTGGGAAGTACTATTTGCTTGATGGCTTGTGATCTCCGGCCATCCCCACTGTTCCTCCTCATGACCACACATCCTGCTCAGTGACTGATGGCAGAAAACTGGGTCACCAAGAATTAAGCCCCTTAAAAGGGGGGCCAAAATGGCATAGTGAACAAAGTTAAAAGAGGTTGGGGGCTTCCCTGGTGGCGCAGTGGTTGAAAATCCACCGGCCAATTCAGGGGACACGGGTTTGAGCCCTGGTCCAGGAAGATCCCACATGCCGCAGAGCAACTAAGCCCATGCACCACAACTACTGAGCTCTAGAGCCCACAAGCCACAACTACTGAGTCCGCATGCTGCAACTACTGAAGCCCACATGCCTAAAGCCCGTGCTCCACAACAAGAGAAGCCACCACAATGAGAAGCCGCGCACCACAATGAAGAGCAGCCTCTGCTCGCCACAGCTAGAGAAAGCCTGCGTACAGCAATGAAGACTCAACACAGCCAAAAATAAAATAAACTAATTAATTAAAAAAAAAAGAGGTTGGGTCTTTAACTCCAAAAATGAATCTAAAAATTATTTTATCTTTCATTTAGTTAACAATCACAAAATTTAGGTTATAATCACAACTATGTGCTATAATGAACAAAATTCATTAAAATGACCAAATTAAAATGAAAAGACAAAATTCCTATAATGAACAAAAAACTTAAAATGATTCAGGTGCTGATTTTTTTTTTTTTTTTTT
>NW_006774453.1:321884-323478 GCF_000442215.2 Lipotes vexillifer | reverse complement strand
CCCGTGTCCCCTGCATCGGCAGGCGGACTCTCAACCACTGCGCCACCAGGGAAGCCCCAGGTGCTGATTTTTGAAGGGAGGGATACATACTTTTTCCAATACGGTTTTATGATTATAGGATGCAAAGTTCTTGATTTCACGGTTGCCTTTTTTAAAAAAAAAATTATTTATTTTTGGCTGCATTGGGTCTTCGTTGCTGCACACAGGCTTTCTCTAGTTGTGGCGAGCAGAGACTACTCTTTGTTGCAGTGTGCAGGCTTCTCATTGTGGTGGCTTCTCTTGTGGAGCACGGGCTCTAGGCATGCGGGCTTCAGTAGTTGCAGCATATGGACTCAGTAGTTGTGGCTTGTGGGCTCTAGAGCGCAGGCTCAGCAGTTGTGGCCCACAGGCTTAGTTGTTCCGCTGCATGTGGGATCTTCCCAGACCAGGGCTCAAACCTGTGTCCCCTGCATTGGCAGGCAGATTCTTAACCACTGCACCACCAGGGAAGCCCTCTATCCACTTTAAAGACACCAAAACTGGAAATGAGATGATTCAGAGTAGATGTGGTTTTTATGCCAGGAGGACATACAGTGGACTCGTACTCATGTAACAGCCTTGGCCCACATTAACACGTAGGCAAATGAATGTATGTACATTTGTATATTTGTGGTGTGTACATATCTGTATAATTTTTTTATTATTATTTTTTTAGTTGAAGTGTAGTTGATTTACAATGCTGTGTTAGTTTCAGGTGTATAGGAAAGTGATTCAGTTATACATATGCCTATATCTCTATTTTTCAGATTCTTTTCCATTATAGGTTATTATTACGATATTAAATATAGTTCCTTGTTCTATACAGTAGGTCCTTGTTATTTATCTATTTTATATGTATTAGTGTGTATCTGTTCATCCCAAACTCCTAATTTATCCCTCACCCCCCAAATCCATATAATTTTTGATGGCTTCCTGCTTAAACCAACTCTTTTGATTACTAACTACACTGAATTTCAGGCAATGGTGACTTTTGCTTCCCTGTTCACCTGCAACAATGGGATTCAGGATAATAAATAATAGGATAATGAGGTCTCTGTGTACAGAGTCACATATTCTGACATGATGTTAATGACATTTCAGTCTCTATAGTGCAGTGATTATTACCTCACAGTGTCTCTAAGCCACAGTATCATAAGATGAAAAGGCAGGCATGCCATTTAAAACTTTGAGCTAGAAAAGTGTCATCCTTGAAATGATAATTTATAGCTTAATATTTTTGTCAAAAAGCATTGCCCAAATTAGTTAATTCTATGAAACACACAGTAAGAACATTGAAGATCCTAAACTTTTGCAGCTTGTAGCATTGTTTGGCTTCTGAGTCAACTGTAAATATATATAAGTTCTGCTCCATTTAACGTTTTCATTGTCATTTAATTACATAAAATACTTATTTTTCTCACTGACTTAAACTTGTGAATGTTTTTCTTCTGCTAGTCCTACTTTTTAAAAGGCAGTAGAGTATCGCTCAGAAGTCTTGATGCAGGGCTGACAATTTTTAAACCTAAGTGCTCAATTTCAACTTAAAAAAGAGTGGTCCACTGAACAGTCCTCTTTC
>NW_006774453.1:319779-321527 GCF_000442215.2 Lipotes vexillifer | reverse complement strand
CATGGCCGGTGAGCCTGCGCATCCGGAGCCTGTGCCCAAAACGGGAAAGGGCACAACAAGGGAAGGGCCCCGGTACCCAAAAAAAAAAAAAAAAAAAAAAGAACATGCACTGTAGAGTCATAGTATGCCAAGGACAGCTTACTAAGGTAATGGCTGCAGGAGGGATCACTGGTGTGAACCCACTTGTAAGATAAACAGTTCTGTAAACTCATGTGGAAATGATATGTTATCATAAAAGGAAACAATATAGCACAGCAGAGGAGAGTTCTGAACTGTGTCCATTGAAATTAGACAGCTCTAGATACATGGCTTGGCTTCCCCATTTACTATCTCTGTGACCTTGGGCAAGTTTCTTTTCTAAGACTCAGTTTCTTCATCTTTAAGATGATGATAAGTACTTTCCTTATAATATTCTGAAGACCAAATAAGATTAAGGCAAGTGTAAGTGCTGAGGAAATGTTTTTTTCCTTTTGTAATATTAGCAGCGATAGTCCAAGCAGGGATTGTTTTTTTTTAGAGACTCCCCTCAGAAAATATTTCGGAATCTGACCTCTTAATGCCTCCCTCTTCATTACCATTCTGGTCAAAGCCACTGTCCTCTCTTGATAAACTACTGAAATCACTTCCTAAGTCTCCCTGGTCCATGCCTGCCCCTCCATAGTCTTTTTGCAACATCCTTTAAAAACATCAGTCAACTTCGTATCACTTCCCTGCTCTCAGCCCTCAGCGGCTTTGCATCATGTTTAGAGTAATATTCAGAGTCCTTACCATGACCCACGGGGCTCTCCATGACCCCCTCGCCCATGTGCACACAGGTCCTTGCTTACGACTCCAGCCACGCCTCCTTCCTTGCAGTTGCTCTAATATATTGCCACCTTCTGGCCTTTGACTTGGCTCTTTCCTCTGCTTGTAATTTTCCTGGCCCAAATATTCATTCAGATCTCTGTTCAAGGACCCTCCCCAGATTACCCTGTCTCGAATGGGTGGCTCATCTGTCTCTCTCTGTCCTCTTATCCAGCTTGCCTCTTCTTCACAGCATTCATCACTCCTAGATGATTAAAAAAAAATTTTTTTTTAATTTATTTGTTTTTGGCTGCATTGGGTCTTTGTTGCTGTACAAGGGCTTCTCATTGTGGTGGCTTCTCTTGTTGCAGAGCACGGGCTGTAGGCGCGCGGGCTTCAGTAGTTGTGGCACGCGGGCTTAGTTACTCCGCAGCAGGTGGGATCTTCCTAGACCAGGGTTCAGAACCCGTGTCCCCTGCACTGGCAGGCGGATTCTTAACCACTGTGCCACCAGGGAAGTCCCACTCCTAGACGATTTTTATTGCCCCACACAGAATGTAATTCCACAAAGAAGGGGCTTTTTCTGTTTTACTTACCACTGCATTCGCCCTGCTACAGAATTGCCTGTTACATAGAAGGCAATCAGTAACTATAGTTGAATCAATGAATCTTTGAATTTTTTTGTTAGATACTAAGGTTCTCGAAGGTAGTGAATTACCTTTTCATCTTTGTATCCTCATCACCCGACACAGTTCCCAACACATAGGAGATGCTTAACAATATTTTTGGGCTTCCCTGGTGGCGCAGTGGTTGAGAGTCCGCCTGCTGATTGCAGGGGACACGGGTTCGTGCCCCGGGCCGGGTGGATCCCGCCTGCCGCGGGGCGGCTGGGCCCGGGAGCCATGGCCGCTGGGCCTGCGCGTCCGGAGCCTGTGCTCCGCAACGGGAGAGGCCACGGCAGTGAG
>NW_006774453.1:300939-319769 GCF_000442215.2 Lipotes vexillifer | reverse complement strand
AAATCCCACATGCCGCGGAGCGGCTGGGCCCGTGAGCCATGGCCGCTGAGCCTGCGCGTCCGGAGCACAGGCTCCGCAACGGGAAAGGCCACAACAGTGAGAGGCCCGCGTACCGAAAAAAAAAAAAAATTTTTTTTACACTGAATTTAAAATTTATTTCATTATGGATACAAACATTGAAACTTTTTTTTCACAAGTCTTTAAGGACAACTTAATCTTGTTATTCTATTCATGAAACTAATAGCTGTTTTAAGATAACAATAATTTGATTTTCTGATTAATAAATTAATATAGGTATTTAAGAAATTAATTTCCTCTAAACAATCAAATTTGATTACAAAAATCTTTAGTTAAATTTTCTTAAAATGTTAAAACTACATGGAAGTAATTTGACCTAGTGATGGCAGACCAGCTTGTTTCTCACTAAACTTCCTTTTTTAAATTTTTTGAATTAATTTTTATTGGAGTATAGCTGTTTTACAATGTTGTTTAACAGTATTTAAAAAATGTTGTATGAGTGAACAAAGAGGGAACTTGGGTTGATAGAGGGCAATTGCATGTGAATAGAGTGAGAAAAGAGCAAGTTGTTTGCATTTATGACTAGGATATTCTTTTTAAATTTAAAACTAGTTGAATATAATATTGTAGATCAACCACACCTCAAAAAAAAATAGTTGATATAGCTATAGGGTACCTCCCACTCTAGAATAATCACTGAGTGAAGCTGCCAAAAAGTTAGCCCTAATAATTTAAAGTAATAAAATGGAATGACTTTTTTTTTTTTTTTGGCCATGTGGCTTGTGGGATCTTAGTTCCCCAGCCAGGGATTGAACCCTGGCCATGGCAGTGAAGGCACCGAGTCCTAACCACTGGACAACCAGGGAATTCCCTGGAATGACTTTTTATTATCATACTTATTTTTTTTTAAATAATATATTTAAATATGAAGACAAAGGAAGTAATGGTCTCCTTATACGGGTGCATTAAGTGTTTTTTGGTTCTAGGTCCTGACTAATCTTCCAAGCAATGGGCCTAGGATTTTAGGACAGTCTAATAAACCTGTTTGGGCATGCAGATAATTTTGCATACTGCCAGCATCTCAGTCCCCCCAGTAAACCATGACCCCAGGCTTTAGAGTAATGAAATCACGTGTATCCAATGATTTAAAGAACAGTATTCGACCAAGCTTATATTATCATGTTTTTTTAAATTTTTTAATTTAATTTAATTTATTTTTTTAATACAGCAGGTTCTTATTAGTTGTCCATTTTATACACATCAGTGTGTACATGTCAATCTCAATCTCCCAATTCATCACACCACCACCACCACCACCACCGCTTTCCCCCCTTGGTGTCCATACATTTGTTCTCTGCATCTGAGTCTCTATTTCTGCCCTGCAAACCGGTACATCTGTACCATTTTTCTATGTTCCACATATATGCGTTAATATACGATTTTTGTTTTTCTCTTTCTGACTTACTTCACTCTGTATGACAGTCTCTAGGTTCATCCACATCTCTACAAATGACCCAATTTCGTTCCTTTTTATGGCTGAGTAATATTCCATTGTATATATGTGCCACATCTTCTTTATCCATTCGTCTGTCAATGGGCATTTAGGTTGCTTCCATGACCTGGCTATTGTAAATAATGCTGCAATGAACATTGGAGTGCATGTGTCTTTTTGAATTATGGTTTTCTCTCGGTATATGCCCAGTAGTGGGATTGCTGGGTCGTATGGTAGTTCTATTTTTTGTTTTTTAAGGAACCTCCATAATGTTCTCCATAGTGGCTGTATCAATTCACATTCCCACCAACAGTGCAAGAGGGTTCCTTTTTCTCCACACCCTCTCCAGCATTTGTTGTTTGTAGATTTACTGATGATGCCCATTCTAACTGGTGTGAGATGATACCTCATTGTAGTTTTGATTTGCATTTCTCTAATAATTAGTGATGTTGAGCAGCTTTTCATGTGCTTCTTGGCCATCTGTAAGTCTTCTTTGGAGAAATGTCTATTTAGGTCTTCTGCCCATTTTTGCATTGGGTTGTTTGTTTCTTTAATACTGAGCTGCATGAGCAGTTTATATATCTTGGAGATTAATTCTTTGTCAGTTGATTCATTTGCAAATACTTTCTCCCATTCTGAGGGTTGTCTTTTCATCTTGTTTGTAGTTTCCTTTGCTTTGCAAAAGCATTTAAGTTTCATTAGGTCCCATTTGTTTATTTTTGTTTTTATTTCCATTACTCTAGGAGGTGGATCAAAAAAGATCTTGCTGTGATTTATGTCAGAGTGTTCTTCCTATGCTTTCCTCTAAGAGTTATAGTGTCCGGTCTTACATTTAGGTCTCTAATCCATTTTGAGTTTAATTTTGTGTATGATGTTAGGGAGTGTTCTAAATTCACTCTTTTACATGTAGCTGTCCAGTTTTCCAGGCACCACTTTTCTCCATTGTATATTTTTGCCTCCTTTGTCATAGATTAGTTGACCATAGGTGCGTGGGTTTATCTCTGGGCTTTCTATCCTGTTCCATTGATCTATATTTCTGTTTTTGTGCCAGTACCATATTTTCTTGATTACTGTAGCTTTGTAGTATAGTCTGAAGTCAGGGAGTCTGATTCCTCCAGCTCCATTTTTTTCCTTCAAGACTGCTTTGGTGAGACTCCCCTGGTGATGCAGTGGTTAAGAATTCACCTGCCAGTGTAGGGGACACGGGTTCAAGCCCTGGTCCTGGAAGATCCCACATGCCATGGAACAATAAGCCTGTTTGCCACAACTACTGAGCCTGTGCTCTAGAGCCCATGAGCCACAACTACTGAGCCTGCGCCCCACAACTATTGCAGCCCACATGCCTAGAGCCCGTGCTCCAGAACAAGAGAAGCCACTGCAATGAGAAGCCCGCACACCGCAACAAAGAGTAGTCCCCACTCACTGCAACTAGAGAAAGCCCGCGCACAGCAATGAAGACCCAGCGCAGTCAATAAATAAATAAATTTATTTTAAAAAAAAGAAAGTTAAAAATAAAAAAGTGCTTAGGCTATTTGGGGTCTTTTGTGACTCCATACAAATTTTAAGATTTTTTGTTCTAGTTCTGTAAAAAATGCCGTTGGTAATTTGACAGGGATTGCACTGAATCTGTAGATTGCTTTGGGTAGTATACTCATTTTCACAATATTGATTCTTCCAATCGAAGAACATGGTATATCTCTCCATCTGTTTGTGTCATCTTTGATTTCTTTCATCAGTGTCTCATAGTTTTCTGAGTACAGGTCTTTTACCTCCTTAGGTAGGTTTATTCCTAGGTATTTTATTCTTTTTGTTGCAATGGTGAATGGGATTGTTTCCTTAATTTTTCTTTCTGATCTTTCGTTGTTAATGTATAGGAATGCAAGAGATTTCTGTGCATTAATTTTTCATCCTGTAACTGTATCACATTCATTGATTAGCTCTAGTAGTTTTCTGGTGGCATCTTTAGGATTCTCTATGTATAGTATCATGTCATCTGCAAACAGTGGCAGTTTTACGTCCTCTTTTCCAGTTTGGATTCCTTTTATTTCTTTTTCTTCTCTGATTGCCATGGCTAGGACTTCAAAACTATGTTGAATAATAGTGATGAGAGTGGACATCCTTGTCTTCTTCCTGATCTTAGAGGAAATGCTTTCAGTTTTTCACCATTGATAATGATGTTTGCTGTGGGTTTGTCATATATGGCCTTTATTATGTTGAGGTAGGTTCCCTCTATGCCCACTTTCTGGAGAGTTTTTATCATAAATGGGTGTTGAATTTTGTCAAAAGCTTTTTCTGCATCTATTGAGATGATCATATGGCTTTTATTCTTCAATTTGTTAATATGGTTTTTCACATTGATTGATTTGCATATATTGAAGAATCCTTGCATCCCTGGGATAAATCCCACTTGATCATGGTGTATGATCCTTTTAATATGTTGTTGGATTCTGTTTGATAGTATTTTGTTGAGGACTTTTGCATCTATATTCATCAGTGGTATTGGTCTGTAATTTTCTTTTCTTGTAGTATCTTTGTCTGGTTTTGGTATCAGGGTGATGGTGGCCTCATAGAATGAGTTTGGAAGTGTTCCTTCCTCTGCAATTTTTTGGAAGAGTTTGAGAAGGTTGGCTGTTAGCTCTTCTCTAAATGTTTCATAGAATTCACCCGTGAAGACATCTGGTCCTGGACTTCTGTTTGTTGGAAGATTTTTAATCACAGTTTCAATTTCATTACTTGTGATTCGTCTTGTCATATTTTCTGTTTCTTCCTGGTTCAGTCTTGGAAGTTTATTCCTTTCTAAGAATTTGTCCATTTCTTCCAGGTTGTCCATTTTATTGGCATAGAGTTGCTTGTAGTAGTCTCCTAGGATGCTTTGTATTTTTGCGAGGTCCATTGTAACTTCTTCTTTTTCATTTCTAGTTTTTTTGTTTGTTTGTTTGTTTGTTTGCGGTATATGGGCCTCTCACTGTTGTGGCCTCTCCCATTGCGGAGCACAGGCTCCGGACACGCAGGCTCAGCGGCCATGGCTCACGGGCCCAGCTGCTCCACGGCATGTGGGATCTTCCCGGACCAGGGCACGAACCCATGTCCCCTGCATCGGCAGGCGGACTCTCAACCACTGCGCCACCAGGGAAGCCCTCTAGTTTTATTGATTTGAGTCCTCTCCCTCTTTTTCTGATGAGTCTGGCTAATAGTTTATCAGTTTTGTTTAACTTCTCAAAGAACCAGCTTTTAGTTTTATTGATGTTTGCTATTGCTTTCTTTGTTTCTATTTCATTTATTTCTGCTCAGATCTTTATGATTTCTTTCCTTCTGCTAACTTTGGGTTTTGTTTGTTCTTCTTTCTCTAGTTCCTTTAGGTGTAAGTTTTGAGATATGTTGATTTTGAGATTTCAAAATTTGAGATTTTTCTTGTTTCTTGAGGTAGGCTTGTATTGCTATAAACTTCCCTCTTAGAACTGCTTTTGCTGCCTCCCGTAGGTTTTGGATCGCCGTGTTTTCGTTGTCATTTGTCTCTAGGTATTTTTTGATTTCCTCTTTGATTTCTTCAGTGACCTCTTGGCTATTTAGTAATGTATTGTTTAGCGTCCATGTGTTTGTGTTTTTTACATTTTTTCCCATGTAGTTGATTTCTAATCTCATAGCATTGTGGTCAGAAAAAATGGTTGATATGATTTCAATTTTCTTAAATTTACCGAAGCTTGATTTGTGACCCAAGATGTGATCTGTCCTGGAGAATGTTCCTTGTGCACTTGAGAAGAAAGTGTAATCTGCTGTTTTTGGATAGAATGTCCTGTCAATATCAATTAAATCTATCTGGTCTATTTTTTCATTTAAAGTTTGTGTTTCCTTATTAATTTTCTGTCTGGATGATCTGTCCATTGGTGTAAGTGAGGTGTTAAAGTCCCCCACTATTATTGTGTTACTGTTGATTTCCTCTTTTATAGCTGTTAGCAGTTGCCTTATGTATTGAGGTGCGCCTATGTGTTGGGTGCATATATATTTATAATTGTTATGTCTTCTTCTTGGATTGATCCCTTGATCATCCAAGGTAGTGTCCTTCCTTGTCTCTTGTAACATTCTTTATTTTAAAGTCTGTTTTATCTGATACGAGTATTGCTACTCCAGCTTCCTTTTGATTTCCATTTGCATGGAATATCTTTTTCCATCCCCTCACTTTCAGTCTGTATGCGTCCCTAGGTCTGAAGTGGGTCTCTTGTAGACAGCATATATATGGGTCTTGTTTTCGTATCCATTCAGCAAGCCTGAGTCTTATGGTTAGACCATTTATTCCAGTCACGTTTAAGGTAATTATTGACATGTATGTTCCTATCACCATTTTCTTAACTGTTATGGGTTTGTTTTTGTAGGTCCTTTACTTCTCTTGTGTTTCCCACTTAGAGAAGTTCCTTTAGCATTTGTTGTAGAGCTGGTTTGGTTAGTGCTGAATTCTCTTAGCTTTTGCTTGTCTGCAAAGCTTTTGATTTCTCCATCGAATCTGAATGAGATCCTTGCTGGGTAGAGTAATCTTGGTTGTAGGTTTTTCCCTTTCATCACTTTAAATATACTGTGCCACTCCCTTCTGGCTTGCAGAGTTTCTGCTGAGAAATCAGCTGTTAACCTTATGGGAGTTCCCTTGTATGTTATTTGCTGTTTTTCCCTCGTTGCTTCCAATAATTTTTCTTTGTCTTTGATTGTTGGCAATTTGATTACTATGTGTCTTGGTGTGTTTCTCCTTGGGTTTATCCTGCCTGGAACTCTCTGTGCTTCCTGGACTTGGGTGGCTATTTCCTTTCCCATGTTAGGGAAGTTTTCGACTATAATCTCTTCAAATATTTTCTCAGGTCCTTTCTCTCTCTCTTCTCCTGGGACCCCTATAATTCGAATTTTGTTGTGTTTAATGTTGTCCCAGAGGTCTCTTAGGCTGTCTTCATTCCTTTTTATTCGTTTTTCTTTATTCTGTTCCACAGCAGTGAATTCCACCATTCTGTTTTCCAGGTCACTTATCCGTTCTTGTGCCTCAGTTATTCTGCTATTGACTCCTTCTAGTGTATTTTTCATTTCAGTTATTGTATTGTTCATCTCTGTTTGTTCTTTAATTCTTCTAAGTCTTTATTAAACATTTCTTGCTTCCTCTCAATCTTGCCTCCATTCTTTTTCCGAGGTCCTTATCATCTTCACTATCATTTTTCTGAATTCCTTTTCTGGAAGGTTTCCTATCTCCACTTCATTCAGTTGTTTTTCTGGGGTTTTATCTTGTTCCTTCATCTGGTACATAGCCCTCTGACTTTTTATTCTGTCTATCTTTCTGTGAATGTGGTTTTCCTTCCACAGGCTGCAGGATTGTAGTTCTTGCCTCTGCTGTCTGCCCTCTGGTGGATGAGGCTATGTAAGAGGCTTGTGCAAGCTTCCTGATGGGAGGGATTGGTGATGGGTAGAGCTGGGTGTTGCTCTGGTGGGCAGAGCTCAGTAAAATTTTAGTATGCTTGTCTGCTGATGGGTGGGGCTGGGTTCCCCTCCTTGTTGGTTTGGCCTGAGGCAACCCAGCACTGGAGCCTACCCAGCTCTTGGTGGAGCTAATGGTGGACTCTGGGAGGGCTCTCACCTAGGAGTACTTCCCATAACTTCTGCTGCCAGTGTCCTTGTCCTCATGGTGAGACACAGCCACCCCCCGCCTCTGCAGGAGACCCTCCAACACTAGCAGGTAGGTCTGGTTCACTCTCCTATGGGGTCACTGCTCCTTCCCTTGGGTCCCGATGCACACACTACTTTGTGTATGCCCTCCAAGAGTGGAGTCTCTGTTTCTCCCAGTTCTGTCGAAGTCCTGCAATCAAATCCCTCTGGCCTTCAAAGTCTGATTCTCTCGGAATTCCTCCTCCTGTTGCTAGACCCCCAGGTTGGGAAGCCTGACGTGGGGCTCAGAACCTTCACTCCTTTGGGTGGACTTCTGTGGTAAAATTGTTCTCCAGTCTGTGAGTCACCCACCCAGCAGTTATGGGATTTGATTTTATTGTGATTGTGCCCCTCCTACCGTCTCATTGCAGTTTCTCCTTTGTTTTTGGATGTGGGGTATCTTTTTTGGTGAGCTCCAGTGTCTTCCTGTTGATGATTGTTCAGCAGTTAGTTTTGATTCCGGTGCTCTCGCAAGAGGGAGTGAGCACACGTCCTTCTACTCCGCCATCTTGAACCTATGCACGTCTTATTTGTATTGTTTTTATCCCTTTGAGCACCAAGTGATTATGAAGTGGCTTAACATCATAAATTAGTTCAGAGAAAGGTAGGTGTTAGATAAACAGCTTGGAATTTTCCGTGATGAACAAAACTTGTAGAAATCTAAACACAGTAAATATAGTTGTAAGTTGATGTCCTAGGCACAAGTGTGTACACATAACAGCCTCAACAGCTTCTAAGCCACATGCAAATGAACAATTAGTTCCTATCCCCCTGTACAGTTTCCAGGAAGTGCCTCATTTACTAGCAGTCAAGTGAGGACGTGGATGGATCTGGCCCAGGTCTTTAAGCCATGTGATACAGAATGACGTCCTGGGAGTTGGGTAAGGGGACTACTTCTGCCAAATTGGGAGGCAACTGCTTTGGCACGGCACTCATTCTCCATTTTCCTGAATCAGGTGCCCAAGTACAGCTGTGCCAGCCAAATCCTACTACCTCTGCCTTTGCACAATATGATCATTTACTGTGAGCTTAAAAAACATTAAAAAAAAAGAGGCTACCTACAGGTTCTCTTGGCACCCCCTTGGTGTTATGTTCATCTGGATTCCAGTGTCAGGTGGAAGGTGTGATACAGTATTTACTTATGATGTAAAATAATAGCTTGGAGACCAAAAGAAAGACTGAAAAGAACAGTTTAAGGTAAGAGAGGCTTTCTATATATATATGAAAAAATATATACATATATCATTTTTAAAGAAAAGCACTTGTTAACATTTAAAAACCTCCCTCCATGTGACTTCAAGCTACCAGAACAGAGCCACTCCCCCACCTCGTCCCCAACACACACACACACGCACACATGCGCGCGCACACGCACACAGACGCGCACACACGCACCTCTTCTGCTGAAGAATTTAACCTTCATGACAATGTTACCCCAAAAAGGGGGTTCACCTCTTGGTAGGTGTCAAGCCAGAAGACACAGCCAAGCCAAACAATGGAAGAAGGAAGGATTTATTACTTGCAGCAAGTAAGGAGAACACCAGGTATCTTTCCCAAAGCAGAGTCTCCCCAAACAGCAACACTGGGGAGGCTTTAAGCTAGGTTACCTGCATACTCATGAAGGGGCTCGAACAGAGGAGAATTCAGCATAGAACTGGGGCAAAGGTCGACAATGTCCGAGCTTTAGTCAGTTGATGTCAGGAGGATCAGAAAAGGTCAACATTCTCATCCCTTAGGGTACAGTCGATGTGGTGGATGAGCCCTCCAGAGGGGTTTAAATTCTGTGAAACAGTTCCAGAAAGTGCTTCAGGCTAATCTTTACCATTGAAACAGAACTGAGAGTCTTTACAACTGACTTATTATTTTTGCTATTGTTACTTACCTTGCCTAGTAACAGTTGTTTGTTCCTTTGTTCCCTTAAGATTATTACTGCTGAGACCTGTTCAAGGGCAAGCATTGCAGCCAGGCTTAGATCACAAAATGGTTTAGGGCTAAATGGCTTCTCTAATGTCAAAAAGCTATATCTGGTTCTTTTCCTCCAGGGCCCCCCTACCCTATCTGCTTACAATGACAGGCTGCTTTGGGAACTTTCTCTTCTCCAGAGCTGCCTGATCACACCACATCAATGATCGGAGCACCTCCAGTCTTGTTTTTAGTAGCATTTCCCCCATGTCTGCTCACTGATCAAGGTCCACAGTTTATCATGGTTGACAGTGGGGCAGAAGCTCCGATTCATCTTTTAAGTGGTGATGCCTCATTCCAACTTTCACAAAGTAACCTGGGTGATATTTGTCAAAGCTGATCCTGTGGTGATGGATGCCATCCGCGTTACCCAGGCCTCTGGGTGCTCCTGACGTTTGATGATGCAGCCATGGCATGACTGCATGGCACGTGGCCCCTAAGTTTCTGGGTCTTCCTTAGTCAGCATGGCATGTCAGTGGCTGAGATGAAAGAGGGAGCCTTCTGTTTGTATTAACGATAGTAGGCAACCACTACTATCCTTAAAAGTTCTTAGGAGTGGCCACAGTTTCATTTTCGGCTTGGAAAGTTTTCTTTCTTTTTTCTTTTTTTCTTTTTTGGCCGCTGCAAGCTGCATGGCTTGCAGGATCGTAGTTCCCTGACCAGGGACTGAACCCATGCCCTCAGCAGTGAAAGCACAGAGTCCTAACCACCGGACCACGAGGGAATTCCCTGGAAAGTTTCCTTGAAATACTCTTTTTCTTTTTAAATTTTATGCAAAATTTTATTGACGTATAGTTGATTTACAATGTTGTGTTAATTTCAACTGTACAGCAAAGTGATTCAGTTATACATATATATATATACACATATATGTTCTTTTTCATATTCTTTTCTAGTATGGTTTATCACAGGATATTGAATATAGTTCCCTGTGCTATATGGTAGGACTTTGTTGTTTATCTCTTGAATTTTTTAAAATTAATTTATTTATTTTATTTATTTATTTTTGGCTGTGTTGGGTCTTCTTTGCTGCACGCAGGCTTTCTCTAGTTGTGGTGAGCGGGGGCTACTCTTCGTTGCCACCAGGGAAGCCCCCCTCCTGAAATATTCTTAAGCAAAATTTCACCAAATGGGGGACTTCCCTGGTGTCCAGTGGTAAAGACTCCATGCTCCCAATGCAGGGGGCCTGGGTTCGATCACCGGTGAGGGAATTGGATCCTGCATGCTGCAACTGAGACCCGGCGCAGCCAAATAAATAAATAAATAAATTTTTTAAAATCACCAAATGTAGTTTAGGTACCACTTTGTCACTTAATGGAAATAAATCACACACTGACCACTCTTACCTGATAAATAGGGAAATTTGTGACTCAGATTGTACTAACACATGGTAGGTGTCCCATAAATATTTTGTTGATGAGTGGATAAAGTTTATGGTTATTTTTGCAGCCGAATAAAAATTTTTTAAAAGATGATTTCATTTAATCAAGCAACTGGTTATGAATACAGTGCATTCATGTTTGTAGTATTGATGTTTCCTATGTTGTAGTGCCAAGCGTAGGAATGTCAGCCCATTGGTACTCATGCATTAATGGTGGGTGTTATAGATTGAGTAATCCTGAAAGAAAATCAGACCATGGTGGTGAATAATTGTCAAAGGTGGGTTTTTTTGTATTTTTTTAAAAAGTTATTTATTTAATTTATTTATTTTTGGCTGCGTTGGCTCTTTGTTGTTGCGCGCAGGCTTTCTCTAATTGCGGTGAGTGGGAGCTACTCTTCCTTGTGGGGGGTGGGCTTCTCATTGCGGTGGCCTCTCTTGTTGCGGAGCACAGGCTCTAGGCATGCGGGCTTCAGTAGCTGTGGCTCGCGGGCTCTAGAGCGCAGGCTCAGTAGTTGTGGCGCACGGGCCCAGTTGCTCCGCGGCATGTGGGATCTTCCCGGACCAG
This sequence comes from Lipotes vexillifer, assembly GCF_000442215.2. Lineage (NCBI taxonomy): Eukaryota > Metazoa > Chordata > Mammalia > Artiodactyla > Lipotidae > Lipotes > Lipotes vexillifer. Next base: position 308,678 of record NW_006774453.1, on the reverse strand, counting down.
GGCTCGAACCCATGTCCCCTGCATTAGCAGGCAGATTCTTAACCACTGTGCCACCAGGGAAGCCCAAAGGTGTTTTCTTATTATTTTTTTAAGTTTTTAAAAAAAATTTTTATTGAAATATAGTTGATGTACAATGTAGTATTAGTTTCCAGTTTATTCTTTTTTTTCTTTGAACATCTTCATTGGAGTATAATTGCTTTACAATGGTGTGTTAGTTTCTGCTTTATCACAAAGTGAATCAGCTATATGTATACATATATCCCCATATCCACTCCCTCTTGCATCTCCTTCCCACCCTCCGTAACCCATCCCTCTAGGTGGTTACAGAGCATAGAGCTGATCTCCCTGTGCTATGCGGCTGCTTCCCACTAGCTGTCTGTTGTACATTTGGTAGTGTATATATGTCCCTGCCACTCTCTCACTTCATCCCAGCTTACCCTTCCACCTCCCCGTGTCCTCAAGTCCATTCTCTATGTCTGCGTCTTTATTCCTGTCCTGCCCCTAGGTTCTTCAGAACCATTTTTCAAAGGTGTTTTATTAGTAAATTATGGCATCTGAGAAGCTATGAGGTCTTAACCTACTTTACACCTTCCTGGTATACAACTAAGGCATGATGAGCCAACTGTGTACATTTTTTCCCAACTCCTTGTTCAGTGACCAGCGTTTTGGTAGGTTGAATTTTGACTTATTGGGAATATTTATAGCATGGAAATTGGCCTGCGCTTCAAATCAGGCTCCCTCTAGAGCTGTTTGTTAAGCATTTACCAGCACATCTGTGCTCGCCCTCCTCCCCCACTCATTCTTCCAATTGCTTTGTTCCTTGCCTGCTGTTAGAGCACAGAGGAGGCAGGAAAGCAGAGTCAGACACATAGCTGGAATGTAGATTCCCTCCATCTGATAGCACTGGGACCTGGAACAAGTTATATAACCTCTCCAATACCCAGTTTCCTCCTTAATAAAGTGGGGTTGGTAACAGGCCCACCTCAGGGTTGAGAGGATGAAATGAAATGATGTATGGGGAGCACCTAGCAGTGGCTGGTACATGGTAAGTGTTCAAAAAGTAGTGTCTACTGCCAGTACTGATAGTCATTCATTCAACAAATGCATATGGAAAGGCTGTTTGCAAAGCACTTTTGATTCTGCCTGTATGGGTTATTTTGTGTGTTTGTTTTTGTTTTTGACCTTGCTGTGTGGCTTGTGGGATCTTTGTTTTGTTCCCTGACCAGGGATCTAATCCAGGCTCATGGCAGTGAAAGCATGGAGTCCTAACCACTGGCTGCCAGGGAATTCCCAGATTCTGCCTGTATGGTTTTAAATGTACAGATAAGCAAGAATAAAATATCACTCAAATTCTGAGCTTTCGAATCGATGTTCGATGTCATGTGGACTGCATACCTGGGCCCTTGAAATATGTCCTGGTTTGCTCTCCCTGGACAGATCATTCCCAAGTATGGGCATCTTCTCATCTCCTGTTAGAGCACCTTTGTCCCCCCACCTACCTACCCCCCTGAATATCCTCCTCACTTCTCCACAGACAACAATCTTCCTGGCACGTGGCAGATTCCTCATAGACCTGTGCCAACAAGTACTCTTGCATGAGTCATCGGGTAGCTGCTTTTTTATACCCTGAGGTCAAGAATAGAAGGCTTCCTTTCCCTGTGAGAATTTTCTGGCAAAAGTGCTGCCCAAGGCCTCCCTGGTGGCGCAGTGGTTGAGAGTCCACCTGCTGATGCAGGGGACACGGGTTCGTGCCCCGGTCCGGGAAGATCCCACATGCTGCGGAGCGGCTGGGCCCATGAGCCATGGCCGATAAGCCTGCGCGTCCGGAGCCTGTGCTCCACAACGGGAGAGGCCACAACAGTGAGAGGCCTGCGTACCGCCAAAAAAAAAAAAAAAAAAAAAAAGTGCTGCCCAAAGGCACACATGAGCTGTTTCCACCAGCTGTTTCCATCAATGGTTCCCAACCCCTCCTCGCCCATTCAGGACAATGTTGTGCTCAGAAGGGCATCCCAAACATGGGGCAGCCTTCACCTCAACATCCCTTTAGTGAGAAAAAAGATTATTTGTAGGAAAAATGGTAATGTTAAATTCTAAACCCTTCAGATTCTTACAGGTACAAGTGACACTGAGATTGAAGTAATTGGGACTAGAGGAATTTGTGGGAAGAGGGAACATTATCCTCTTCATACTCTTCAAATATTAAGTGTTCACAAAGCTTAAAGACTCCTCCTGCTTCCTGCACACACCGGCTTCCTGTGGAATTTTTCAAACACTTTGAAGTGCATCTTTTCAACTTGATCCATTTTTCAGTACTTAAATTTCAGAGCTGTTTTAAAACGTGGAAACACTCAAGACAAGTACGAGTTGTTTCATGTTGGGAGCGCCTTTGCCATCAGTTTGAAACTGTGCTTTATGCAAGCAGCTTGAGAGTATAAAAAATGTAAACCTTGGCATTAATGAATAGAAGCTAGCACATGTCAAATGCTACATTCCAGCTCATTGAATTAATTAATTGATAGACTGCATCTGAAATATGTCTCATAGAAGCTATTATTTTGTTAAAATAATTTATCACCATGAGTAATACCCTTGATACCCTATTTCCATAAAGTACTGACAGGCATCAATAATATTTATTGCTCAGCCTTCTATCATATTTTCAGCAGTGTAAATTCTTATGCATAAATCATATTGTTAAAAATTAAAATGATGTGTTTATGTATATTTAATATTCAAACAGTAGACTTTTCAAACGTGATTTTAGACCAGGTGTTTTTTTTTTTGCCCCAAAAATAGTCTCACTCAATTCCTCATCAAGAATGAACACACACATCAGATTTTTCAGGTGGGATCATCTGAAAAACACCACCACCATTCACTTTAAATATTTCCTCACATAGTGTTGTCAGTTATACTTCAAAACAAACAAACATACAAACAAACTCATAGGAAAAGAGACCAGACTTGTGGTTCTCAGAGGCCAGGGGTGAGGAAGAGGGGGATTGGATGATGGTGGTCAAACAGTACAAACTTCCAGTTAGAATATAAATAAGAACTAGGGAGGTAATGTACAACATGGGTAATATAATTAACACTGCTGTATGTTATATATGAAAGTTGTTAAGAAAGTAAATCCTAAGAGTTCTCATCATAACAAAAAAAGTTCTCAAAAAAATTTATATCTATATGAGATGACGGATGTTCACGAAACTTACTGTGGTGATCTTTTCATGATGTCTGTAAGTCAAATCATTATGCTGTACACCTTAAACTTATACAGTGCTGTTTCTTAATTATATATCAGTAAAACTGGGGAAAAAAAGGAAAAATAGTTTTTACTTTTTCAGAGCCCAAATTGAAAATACTTTAGAAAAAAATCAGGTCAAATCTTTGGAATTCAAAGTGGCCGAACACCCAGAAGGGACACAATATAATACCTGCCAATTACATGCCTGCCCAGAGGGCTGAACTGAATTCCTTTTTACTAATTTGGACATGTCTTCTCTTTCTCAGTGATACAGGAACAACACCTCCAGAGAGTGGTATTTTTGGATTTATGATAAACTTCTCTGCATTTCTTGGTAAGTACACAATAATTATTATAAATAAATTAAAAATTACCAATCTCACGTGAAGTGAAATGTTACAGTTTATGTATCATTTTTATTCATTGGTCTTTGATCTTTGTTATTGTTTTCTTTGTTTCTATTTCATTTGTTTTTGCTCTGATCTTTATGATTTCTTTCCTTCTACTAACTTTGGGTTTTGTTTGTTCTTCTTTCTCTAGTTCCTTTAGGTGTACGTTTAGACTGTTTATTTGAGATTTTTCTTGTTTCTTGAGGTAGGCTTGTATTGCTATAAACTTCCCTCTTAGAACTGCTTTTGCTGCATCCCATAGGTTTTGGATCATTGTGTTTTCATTGTCATTTGTCTCTAGGTATTTTTTGATTTCCTCTTTGATTTCTTCAGTGACCTCTTGGTTAGTCAGTAACGTATTGTTTAGCCTCCACGTGTTTGTGTTTTTAACAATTTTTTTCCCTGTAGTTGATTTCTAATCTCATAGCATTGTGGTCGGAAAAGATGCTAGATATGATTTCAATTTTCTTAAATTTACAGAGGCTTGATCTGTGACCTAAGATGTGATCTGTCCTGGAGAATGTTCCTTGTGCACTTGAGAAGAAAGTGTAATCTACTGTTTTTGGATGGAATGTCCTATCAATATCAATTAAATCTATCTGGTCTATTTTGTCATTTAAAGCTTGTGTTTCCGTATTAATTTTCTGTCTGGATGATCTGTCCATTGGTGTAAGTGAGGTGTTAAAGTCCCCCACTATTATTGTGTTACTGTTGATTTCCTCTTTTATAGCTGTTAGCAGTTGCCTTATGTATTGAGGTGCTCCTATGTGTTGGGTACATATATATTTATAATTGTTATGTCTTCTTCTTGGATTGATCCCTTGATCATCCAAGGTAGTGTCCTTCCTTGTCTCTTGTAACATTCTTTATTTTAAAGTCTGTTTTATCTGATATGAGTATTGCTACTCCAGCTTCCTTTTGATTTCCATTTGCATGGAATATCTTTTTCCATCCCCTCACTTTCAGTCTGTATGTGTCCCTAGGTCTGAAGTGGGTCTCTTGTAGACAGCATATATGTGGGTCTTGTTTTTGTATCCATTCAGCAAGCCTGTGTCTTTTGGTTGGAGCATTTATTCCATTCACATTTAAGGTAATTATTGATATGTATGTTCCTATCACCATTTTCTTAATTGTTATGGGTTTGTTTTTGTAGGTCCTTTACTTCTCTTGTGTTTCCCACTTAGAGAAGTTCCTTTAGCATTTGTTGTAGAGCTGGTTTGGTTGGTGCTGAATTCTCTTAGCTTTTGCTTATCTGTAAAGCTTTTGATTTCGCCATCAAATCTGAATGAGATCCTTGCTGGGTAGAGTAATCTTGGCTGTAGGTTCTTCCCTTTCATCACTTTAAATATATCATGCCACTCCCTTCTGGCTTGTAGAGTTTCTGCTGAGAAATCAGCTGTTAACATACAAGGAGTTCCCTTGTATGTTTTTTGCCATTTTTCCCTTGTTGCTTTCAATAATTTTTCTTTGTCTTTTATTTGATTAATTTAATTTAATTTAATTTAATTTAATTTAATTATTCAGTTTGATTACTCGATGTGTTTCTCCTTGGGTTTATCCTGCCTGGGACTCTCTGTGTTTCCTGGACTTGGGTGGCTATTTCTTCTCCCATGTTAGGGAAGTTTTCAACTATAATCTCTTCAAGTATTTTCTCGGGTCCTTTCTCTCTCTCTTCTCCTTCTGGGACCTCTATAGTGCAAATGTTGTTGCGTTTAATGTTTTTCCAGAGGTCCCTTAGGCTGTCTTCATTTCTTTTCATTCTTTTTTCTTTATTCTGTTCCACGGCAGTGAATTCCACCCTTCTGCCTTCCAGGTCACTTATCTGTTCTTCTGCCTCAGTTATTCTGCTTGATTCCTTCTTGTGTATTTTTCATTTCAGTTATTGTATTGTTCATCTCTGTTTGTTTGTTCTTTAATTCTTCTAGGTCTTTATTAAACATTTCTTGCTTCCTCTCAATCTTGCCTCCATTCTTTTTCCGAGGTCCTGGATCATCTTCACTATCATTTTTCTGAATTCTTTTTCTGGAAGGTTTCCTATCTCCACTTCATTCAGTTGTTTTTCTGGGGTTTTACCTTGTTCCTTCATCTGGTACATAGCCCTCTGCCTTTTCATCTTGTCTCTTTCTGTGAATGTGGTTTTTGTTCCACAGGCTGCAGGATTGTAGTTCTTCTTGCTTCTGCTGTCTGCCCTCTTTTATTGTTATTTTTTAACAAACATTATTTTTTAGAACATTTTCAGATTCACAGAAAACTTGAGGAAAAGGTAGAGATTTCCCATATATACCCTGCTCCCCCACACCCCCCACAGCCTTCTTCATTATCAACATCCCCCCACCAGAGTAATATATTAGTTACCGCTGATGAACCTACATTGCCACATCATTATCACCCAAAGTCAATAGTTTACATGAGGGTTTATGCTTGGTATATGTGATTTTTTAAAAAGTATAACCTTTGCAACTACAGTTTTGCTCTACTTTAAGAAACTCAAGTGACTAGAAATCCAAAGTTATTTTTGGCCTCATTATAAAACTATTCACTTTATCTGGTAATTTGCCAGAGGAATTTGAAATGGATTTTAAATATAATTTCTAAAATTGTGATTTATATCCAATGCATTTGCGTTAAGCCAAAGACACCTAAAGTTTAGAAGCTAATGTTTCTCAGAGTGTGTTCTGAAGGTAACTTACAAGAAAATCCTCTTGGGTGCTGGTTCCAAGGCCTGTTCCAGGGCCACACTGCAGATCTACTGGATCAGAACTTCTGGAAGTGGGGCCCAAGCATATGTGCTGTGAACCAGCACTCTAAGGGACTTGGATACTCACAGAAGCTTCTGAACCAGTGACAAAGGTGTTAGCTCATCTGTTAGAGGAAGGGAAAGGTGAAGCATGGAACAGTTTGTCTCCAACTCAGCTATGATTTTTCAGTTCCTCAAATGCACCTGAGCTGCAGTTGAGAGGCTACAACCCTCTCTCATGAGCCAATTAACGTAAAGACTAAAAAACTCAGTCTTCTATGGGTGATGAGGGTATATGGGTGGAAGAGGTAGGGCTCTTTCCATAAACCCTTAACCCTGCAGAACAATCAGGTGTTTGCCAGGGACCCATCATATAACCAGCACTTTCTGGCCCTCTCTACTGATGCAGGGCGGAAGGGGAAGAGGTGCTGGAAACCCTACCTAGTGACTTGACATCTTCAGAATTTGTTCATCCTCCTTGGTAGAGGGAGTTTCACCCCATCACTCATTTGTGGTCTTCTCCTCCCAAGGTTTTGGAGGTGAGCAAGGGGGAGTAGAAATAGCAGTCAGTCAATCCCAGTGCCCTCTTACACCATCCTTGCCCAGAGTCCAGATGTAGAAGACAGATTATTTTATCACCAGCAAGTGATAAATGTAGCTTTTTGCTTCTAGGCAAGGGAGAATCTGACATGAATATCTCTGTTTAAAAGGCTTTATGATAAATAATTAGCTTTTAGACTGGTTTTAAAAATTCAGCAAAAAATATTATGGCCATCATAACACCATTGAACACACAGCAATCTACTTTATCCCAACACAGGCATGATATCCATCTCATGGACATATAATAATTTATAATTCAGTCCCCTATTGTTAAACATTTAGGCTATTTTTCATTTTGTAATATACAATGCTGAAGTGAATATCTTTTAAACATATCTCTGCATATCTGTGTGACTTTTTCTATAAGCTAAATTTGCTGAGTTAAATTTGCCCTCACACTATTCACAAAAGCCAATGGCAATTAAAGAAGTAAACATGAAGAACAAAACCATAAGAGGAGGGACTTCCCTGGTGGCGCAGTGGATAAGAATCTGCCTGCCAGTGCAGGGGACATGGGTTCAAGCCCTGGTCCGGGAAGATCCCACATGCCACGGAGCAACTGAGCCCATGCGCCACAGCTACTGAGCCCACGCTCCACACCTACTGAAGCCTGCACGCCTAGAGCCCGTGCTCTGCAACAAGAGAAGCCACCGCAAGGAGAAGCCCGACTGCAAAGAAGAGTAGCCCCTCTCGCTGTAACTAGAGAAAGCCCGCGTGTAGCAATGAAGACCCAACACAGCCAAAAATAAATAAAATTAAATCT
>NW_006774453.1:296282-300929 GCF_000442215.2 Lipotes vexillifer | reverse complement strand
CCCCAACAAACCAAAAAAAAAAAAAATTAAAACTAAAAAAAAAAAAAAAAAAGAGGATTTGGATTTAAGTACAGGAAAATATTTTTAAAACCTCAGGATGGAAAAGCTTATCTAAACTTACACACACAAAACTCCGAAGCTAAATAGAAGAACTGACAGATTTGGGTAGATAAAAATGGAAACTTCTAAGTGATGAAAGATTCACAAAGTTAAAGACAAACAACAGACCAGAAGAAAATTTGTAATATTTATAGCAGACAATAGACTAATGTACATAATGTATAAAGAGCAACTACAAATTAAAAATGAACAAACTCGAGAAAAATTTAAAAAATGATAAACAATTTTCAGAAGAAGAAATGCAAATGAGTAGTGACATACTGAAAGTTGCTCAATCTCACTGACTATCAGAGAAATGCACATTAAACAGGTTGCCATTTTTCATTTGTTAGATTGGCAATAATTAAAAGGACAGGGCATACAGAACTGCTTTCAAACTCTGCTGTGGGAGTATAAATTGCCTCAGTCTTGGAGCAGTTTGGAGCTACTTTTTGGCATTTTAATTGAGCATAGTTTTTTGACCCAGTAATACTACTTCTAGGAATTCATCTTTCAGAAACACTGGAAGTGCGCCAAAGCCTTCTATATAAGGATGTTCACTGAGCATTGTTTGTAATAGGAAAAGCATATAATGTAGAAATCTATTATTAGGAGAATGATGAAATAAATATGGCATCTCACTGTATACCATGATGAGGTAGACCTATGTGTACTGACATTGGCAAGATCTCCACGGAACATTTTTATTTTAAAAATTTATTTAGTCATTTATTTTAAATTTATTTATTTATGGCTGCGTTGGGTCTTCGTTGCTGTGCGCAGGCTTTCTTTAGTTGCGGCGAGCGGGGGCTACTCTTTGTTGCAGTGCGCAGGCTTCTCATTGCAGTGGCTTCTCTTGTTGTGGAGCATGGGCTCTAGGCACACGGGCTTCAGTAGTTGCGGCACGTGGGCTCAGTAGTTGTGGCTCGTGTGCTCTAGAGCTCAGGCTCAGTAGTTGTGGCGCATGGGCTTAGTTGCTCCGCAGCATGTGGGATGTTCCCAGACCAGTGCTCAAACCCGCGTCCCCTGCATTGGCAGGCGGATTCTTAACCACTGTGCCACCAGGGAAGTCCCAACCATGGAACATTTTTAAATAAATAAAAAAGCAAGTCCCAGAAAAATACGTGCACAATAGCATTTATGTGAAAAGGATAACAGCCAAGACAGTGTGTGTGTGTGTGTGTGTGTGTGTGTGTGTGTGTGTATGCGTGTGTGTGTATGCGTCACATGGCGGGGGAGAGTAAGATGGGGTGAGGAAGGGCAGGTGTGAACGAGTGGGGAGACTATTGCAATCAGGAGACTGAAAATACAAATTATTTTAAAAGCCATAAAAACTGTTCATGTGTTTTTCCTTCTAAAAAGTCAAAAAATAAAAATTCATCAGAGTCCCTTTCTTTTTCAGGTGCAGCCACAATGTACACAAGATATAAAATAGTAGAGAAGCAAAACCAAACCAGCTATTTCAGCACTCCTGTTTTTAACTTGGTGTCGTTAGTTCTAGGATTGGTGGGATGCATCGGGATGGGCATTGTAGCCAATTTCCAGGTATGACCTGAAGTTTTTTTTGGTTATTGGGGGCGACGGAGTATATGTATCTGGAGGAGAGAAGCAAGAGCACCAGAGGCACGCTTGTGCCAGCACAGCTCTCAAATAGTTGATGAGGGTATGAATATTGGGATAGTTTGCTTCTTAGCAACAAATCTTTGTCATTGGAAAGTCAGCCCAGCCCGGTACTTGGGAGAGATGGGGTGCATGTCTGAGAGAGAGTGTGCTTCAGAGCACGCTGTGGGCTCTGGATTGTTCCGTGTTCTTGTTGATGTGGTTTAATGTGCTGGGAGAGCTGCTTCAGTCACTGTAATGATTTCATTAACATCGTGAAAACGTTTCTGTGTATGAGCGTGTGTATGTTTACTGATTCTAGTGTTTGGGCCTCTGGTGTTCAATTCAAAGAGAGGCATCTGATCTCTTCCTTTCACAGATGAGGATCTAGGGACATGGAGGTGAAATAATTTGGTCAGGGTTACTCAGCTAATCAGTTGCAGGGCCAAAATATGGCCTTACTGGAGCAAATTAACTTATATAACAACTACTGCAGAGTCCACTTGACATATTCTTACTGTGTCAAGTGTTGGAAAAAATCCTACACGTTTTATTCTAATTTTTGGATTCCTTTCATTCCGAGGTCTCTTTCAGGAAGGCATGGTATTTGTCTATGGAGGCAATATTTTATATTTTACAAGTATGTGTTGTATTTCAAATGAGTACTAATTTTGAGCACTCGCCTTACAGGGTTATTGCTGGGATTCAATGAGATAACGTACAGTGCCCAGCAGTCTGTACTTAGCCGTCTTCCTGGTCATCGGTTCATCACTATAGGCCAACACCCTGGAGGGCCTGCTCCGTCATCACCATTGTCCCTTTGTGACCGCAGAAAGGAGGTTACTCCTGGAGGACTTTTGGTTCTGCCTGGGGGTACTCCTTTAACTTTTTTCCCACCAGAAGTGGGTTGATCTTCTGTGATGCTTACTTTATAAAAAGGTGTCAGCCTTCAGTGCTAGCTGGCTGTTCAAGTCCACATCTGCACACTGAAGCCGAAGCAGCGGGGCACTGCCTCCTGGTGTGTACCTGGGAGGCTGATAACCTCAGGCCACCACCTGTACCGTCTGCTGTCCACCTGTTCTCATGTGTCTGCTCCTGCATGAGTCAGACCATTGTCAGAGGGCCCTCTGCCTCACCTGCATCACGTGCGCCTCAGAGAATCACCTTTTCTGCCCTGCACATGCAGGAAGCCATCTGTCATTGGTGGGGGGGCAGTATAATAAAGTGCTCTGGGAAACTCAGTGCTGTGTTGTGAGGGGTGAGGCATCCTTCCTTGTATGACACAGAACCTTCAGGACAACCTAGGGCAGGGATATTCTCCCAGGTCTGGCGGCCAACAAGTTTTCGTTTTGGGATGTTACAAATCCACAACTAACAGTGTTTCCTTGTTAACACTGGTGAAAGCTGAGAGCCAAATTTGTAGCCTCCCTGAAGCAAGCCTATAGGGCTTCCAGGAGGGCATCTTGTGAACTCAGTTTGCTTCCGGCTTCGTTTAACTTTCCTACTCTATTGTCTCTGTATTAGGAAATAAACACCACTAGTTGCCTATGACATTTGTCACGTGGTAGAGACTCTTGATGACATTTCCTTATGTTTTATGATTGTGTGCGTTTTGGGTTCCATAACAACATTTATTGAAGTTTTCTTTTTTTCTTATTTGGCCGGGCTGCACGGCTTGTGGGATCTTAGTTCCCCGACCAGGGATTGAACCCGGGCCCCGGCAGTGAGAGCATGGAGTCCTAACCACTGGACCACCTGGGAATTCTTATTGAAGTTTTCTAGGTGACAGACATTTATGAAAACATTTCATGCTTTAACTCGTATAATTCTAATAATGACCTTAGAAGATAGGTAGTATTATTTTCCTCATTTATCAATGGAGAAATGGAGACCCAGAGAGGTTAATACTCTCCCCAAATCCCATGAGTCATGAAAGTCACCTTTGATTGAAGCAGTCTGCCCAGAACCTGTGAGGAAGCGTTAACCTCTAGGCCAGAATGAAAATCTCTGTGAGAAAAAAGCATGTACACAATTCACAGTTCTAGGGCTTCCCAGGTGGCGCAGTGGTTAAAGAATCCGCCTGCCAATGCAGGGGACACAGGTTCTAGCCCTGGTCCAGGAAGATCCCACATGTTGCGGAGCAACTAAGCCCGTGCACCACAACTGCTGAGCCCGCGTGCCACCACTACTGAAGCCCACATGCCTAGAGCCCACACTCCGCAACAAAGAGAAGCCACCACAATGAGAACCCTGCACACCGCAACGAGGAGTATCCCCCGCTCGCCGCAACTAGACAAGAACCTGCGCGCAGCAATGAAGACCCAGTGCAGCCAAAAATAAAATAAATAAACTTAAAAAAAAAGAATCATAAAAAATTTTTTTTCATAAAATTACGGAAAAAAATTCACATTTCACATTTCTAGCGTCAGAAAGCATGACGGAAAAATTATTTTCAAAGGGAAGGTGGCAACTTGGAAGGATATAAGTTGTCTAGTGGAGTGTGGGTATGAATTGTCCTGTGGGGGGGATAGTATGCACTGTATGATATCCCATCACATTATTCTCGGAATAACTCAACATCACAAGTGATAACTGCCATCAGTGTTTAAACCATAAAGGGCAAACTTCAGGAAGAAGGCTTAGGGGGTTAGACAATTACACTTTTGGTTCCTTTTAAGGTTTCTGTGAAGTGATTACATCTTCACAAAGACCAGAAATAGAATTTCTAACTTTCCTGAGAGCAAAGTGTTTGCCTTGTCATTGTTCCCATAAATATATCTTTACAACTTCCTTTTTCGATATCCTGCAATTCATTTTCGGCGTGCCGTAAGCAAACCAACGTGAGCGGTTACCTCAAGAAGAATTAGAGATGTGAGGGCAGGAGAGAGCATTGACTGGTGGTTTTTCTTGAGGGGGAGTAAATTGCACTTACCAGATGTTCACAGCTAG
>NW_006774453.1:291287-296272 GCF_000442215.2 Lipotes vexillifer | reverse complement strand
CTCTCTTTCCTGCACTGGTGGCTAAGATGGCTACTTTTTGGTGTCTCCTCACCAAGCAATCTCCGTCAATGCTTTCCTGTCCCTCAAGAAGTCTCCTTTATGGAAAAGTCAAGTTACCTGAGGTTGAATCCTCTCAATAGTCTAGTTTTCTCTACTTTTATTATGTTTTTTTTTTTTTTTTTTTTTTTTTTTTTTTTTTTTTTCCCGGTATGCGGGCCTCTCACTGTTGTGGCCTCTCCCATTGCAGAGCACAGGCTCCGGACGTGCAGGCTCAGCGGCCATGGCTCACGGGCCCAGCTGCTCCGCGGCATGTGGGATCTTCCTGGACTGGGACATGAACCCGTGTCCCCTGCATCGGCAGGTGGACTCTCGACCACTGCGCCACCAGGGAAGCCCTATTATCTTTTAAATTAACAAGAGTTTCAAAAAGAGCTACCAGGGTTTCATCTTAACCTCTATCCAAAATTCATGTCTGATCTGAGTCATTTCCCTTCTAAAAGACATCTTTGATGAGAGAATATGTATTCCACAGTGAAAAGGGCACACTGGAAATACTCCTCCTGCTAATTCAAGGGCCTTTTGATCTGATTTCATCAGGGCTAATGTGGGTGTCATGAAGCTTGCAGATTAAGATCTGATGTATTGAATTGGCCAGGGTTGAGGAAGCAAGTTTCCTGACAGTGCTAGTGGGGGGTGGAAACAAAGTATGTAAATTCAGGATTTGATTTACTTATTAGCATAGAAAGAAAATGGAGAGTGGAAAGTACCAGGACTATCAGGTTATTCCTAAAACAACCCCAGCTCATTAGCATTAGATGCCTTGCCTTTTGTTTATTTTCCCTTGCTCAAATGTGCCTAACATTCAAGGGGTGAAAAGGATTTGTTTTTCTTAATTCTTTTATAATTTTTTTGGTTGAATATGGGTTCCCCCCCCCCCAGTTTTATTGAGATATTATTACTGAACCAGGTCCGTCTGCCCAACTCACAGCAAGCCAAACGTTTGCTATGGAACAAGCAAGTCCTGGCATTTACTCCAGTGCCGGGAAGGCTTTTCTCTTGGTCATCTTCTGCAAGCAGCCGTATTTTCCAAAGATGGGGTGTGTGCATCTGTGATGCCTGGTGGCTTTGAGGAACCCAAAGCAAGTGAGTGAGTGTTCGGCTCTTGATGTGCACAGACTCACGCTGAGTAACATCATATGTGTGACTTTCTCTCTAGGAGTTAGCTGTCCCTGTGGTACACGATGGCGGTGCCCTTTTGGCGTTTGTCTGCGGTGTTGTGTACACACTCCTGCAATCCATTGTCTCTTACAAATCGTGTCCCCAGTGGAACAGCCTTTCCACATGCCGCATACGGATGGCCATCTCTGCCGTTTCCTCTGCAGCCGTCATCCCCAGTATCCTTTCTTACATTTGTCAGTGTCCTTGCAAGCTTGACACCCTCGCCGCCCCACTCCCCTCCAAAAAAAAAGGAGACACCAAAGGTTAACAGCCAAGTGTCAACAGGCTTCAGAAGAACGATTGGGAGAAACGGGTAAACCATAAGGAAAATATCTCAACGTTGTCTGGTTGAATCAAAAGAATCTTTGGGGAAAAGAATGGTGTGAAAGGAAAATGAAAAACAATGTCAGACCACTTCAGTCTCTATTTACTTTCCTTCCGCAGGGTCGGTTTCATGAGCCATGTGAAAATATTTATTTTTCTTTGTAGTGCTTGGCTAAAGACATCAAATATTGATATTGTACTTAAAGTAACAGCCCTGTGGATTCCCAAGAGGCCCGACTTTCCCTTCTTCCCACACATAGGTGGTTAGATGGTTTGATTTATTCGTCCGTGTTAAGAGGTTTTTTAGCTCTATACTATTTCTTTCTAAGTCATTTAAATACATTTAGCCTTTTCTTTTTATCACTGATTTCATTTTCAAAATGAAATTTTATTTTTTCTAATTCAACAATGTGAAAAGAAAATATAAATTTATCATACTTGTATATTCTGACTTAGAAGAAATGAAAAACAACCCTTCCTTCCTTTTTTTTTTTCATTTTTCATTCTTTCTTTTCCTTTTCTTCCCCCCAAGAAGTATTTAACAAAGAAAAAAAAAGCTGTGGTCTTTCAAGGGTGGAAAATTCCCCATCTTTCAAAATACCATCTGCAGTCGTAGCAAATGCTAAAGAGTCATTAAAAATTGGTGATTATTGTCAGACTGTAGGAAAATGGAACTATTTTATTAGCGGTGGTCTTGTTCATCCACGTTGGGTTGTGGTACAAAGTGGGCAAGCTTAAGTAAAAAGATATTTTGTCATCATGTGCTTCTAAGTATTAAGCCTTGCTTTTTTCTTTTAAAATTGGAGCTATAGGGACTTCCCTGGTGGCGCAGTGGTGAAGGATCCACCTGCCAATGCAGGGGACATGGGTTCGAGCCCTGGTCTGGGAAGATCCCACATGCTGCGGAGCAACTAAGCCCGTGCACCACAACTACTGAGCCTGTGCTCTAGAGCCCATGAGCTACAACTACTGAGCCTACGTGCCACAACTACTGAAGCCCACGTGCCTAGAGCCCGTGCTCCACCACAAGAGAATCCACCGCAATGAGAAGCCCGCACACTGCAATAAAGAGTAGCTCCCGCTCGCTGCAACTGGACAAAGCCTGCGCGCAGCAAAGAAGACCCAACGCAACCATAAATAAATAAATAAAATTTCTTAAAAAATAAATTGGAGCTATACAAAATGTGAAGTCTAAGGATGGTTTTGGGTTTTGTTTTTGTCATTTAGGGAAGAAAAATTTTAATTACAAAATTTCTAAGCACAGAGGAACCAAATTCTAGTATTGAGAAATTTAACAACAAACTATACACACTGCTTCCCTAGATAGTTCCTTCTCTGTTTCCTTGTCCTATTTATGGATTGAAGACATTCATGCTTTCTCTTGAGACGGATCTCCTCAAACCTTTTAGCTTGTTTTAGTTGTGAGATTTATAGAACCACTTGTAAAGTTAAAAACAAAGTTTTTTGGTATAGGAAAACTTTGCTTGCTTCCAACTTTGGAGACAGATCTGTAGGTACTAAAATGAGAGAGGTTTAGCAGAATTACTTTTTCAAGCCAGAGTTTCACATACTAATAGTTCCCATTTCTAGGAAGTTCATATGAGCCATGCTGATGGGTAGGATCCCTGAACAGAAACAGGTTATATGTTTTTATCCGATTAACTTGAACAAATCCATCCATAGGAAAAAGTCTTTTGTCTTAGACATTAGCATGGATTTATATTTCCTTAGAAAGATTTTAAAGTATCTTGAAAATGTCCTTGTTTCTCTTTCCTGTATTAGTTCTGTGAAACCTCATTTGACTCCTGAAGAAACTGAGGTCTGGAATCATGCTTCTGAGCCCTTCCTACTAAACTATCCATCTTGCATTCAGCTTCTGCAGCTTTCAAAGACTTCACAAAATCACTAACACTGCAAAGGCCGGTTCCTTTGCGTGAGACGCAGTCTGAGGCTGCCTATTTCTCTGACCTCCGTTTTACACTTTCTCCCCTGGCTCTGGCTGTTTCCTGTTCTTTGCTTTTGCCCATGCTCTTCTTCTTGCCTGGATAACCTTCTCCACTTTGTCTTTCTAGAACTGAACTGTCTGTCCAACACAGTAGCCACCAGCCACACGAGGCTGTTGAGCATTGAAACGTGGGTAGTCTGTATAGAGAAGGGCCGTAAGTGTAAAACACTGGATTTCAAAGACTTAATGAGAAAAAAATTGTAAAATATCTCATTAATAATTCTTTATATTATTACATGTTGAAATGACAACATGTTTGATATATTGGGTTAAATAAGATATGTTAAGATTAATTTCATTAGGCTCTTTCGTTTCTGTCAATGTGGTGACTATAGTAGAAAATATTGTTACACATATGCCTGAATTTCTGTGGGATGATGCTGTCCTAGAGAGCTCCTCAAACCTCACAGCTTAGATTAAACTCAACTCAGTGAAGCTTCCCTGACACCTCAAACCTCATTTCGCTCTGAATTAATAATCTTCCCTCCGAGTCATGGCCGCACCCTGTTCTTTTCTCTCTAACGCGGCACATTCCCTGGGTCCGACAAGGCTGTAATGTTTCTGGGAGCTGAGACCAGGTCTGTTTTGCCAGAGTTTTGTCCGCCTCTCCCCCCGCACTCCTCCCCAGCATGGGACCTTATGGGACTAAAGATGAGATAAAGAATTAAGTGAAAGAATTAAGAGGCTTTTAAAACTATTAGAAACAGACGTACGGTCATGACATGATTAGAGAACCTTTAATGTTCTCTACTTTTTATTTTTTGGCCAGCGGCAGGCGGGATCTTAGTTCCCTGACCAGGGATCGAACCCACACCCCCTGATCTGGAAGCGTGGAGTCTTAACCACTGGACTGCCAGGGAAGTCCCATTCTCTACTTCTTTTACTTTGAGAAACTGAGAGGTGTTAAGCATTGCAAAATATGGGAGGTGGCAGAGGGCAGGGAGAGAGGGTGCTGACTCCAAATTCAGAGGAGGAGCTAAACTTGGCATTGATTGATGCAACACTTGGAATTCTTAACATTTTGCAAAAGCTTTTAAAGAGCATCCCATTTCTCTCTAGCTTTCTCTTTGGCCTTCTAAGTTCAATCAAAATGGTTGTCACCACCTCTGTGCAGACAGTCTTGTCCACGTTGGGCAGCAGCCACAGTCCCTGGCCTTATTAGGCTGGCCTCTCAGGATTTGTTCTTCGTTCTCAAGGTCAGATGTAGGATGTATCTTTCTGATTTGTAAACCCTTTGGGCCAGGGAGGAAGGGCTCCGCTTATACCCAGTTACTCAATGGAAAAATCTGTTTTTTTTTTTTTTTTTTTTCTTGCGTTATGCGGGCCTCTCACTGTTGTGGCCTCTCCCATTTGCGGAGCACAGGCTCCGGACGCGCAGGCTCAGTGGCCATG
This sequence comes from Lipotes vexillifer, assembly GCF_000442215.2. Lineage (NCBI taxonomy): Eukaryota > Metazoa > Chordata > Mammalia > Artiodactyla > Lipotidae > Lipotes > Lipotes vexillifer. The sequence continues at coordinate 291,333 of NW_006774453.1, read as the reverse complement.
GCTCACGGGCCCAGCCGCTCCGCGGCATGTGGGATCTTCCCGAAAC
>NW_006774453.1:268003-291016 GCF_000442215.2 Lipotes vexillifer | reverse complement strand
CCCGCGTCTCCTGCATCGGCAGGCGGACTCTCAAGCACTGCGCCACCAGGGAAGCCCAAAAATCTGTTTTTTTTTTAATTTTTATAAAGATAATACATTAAATTTCTGTAGCTTGTTTTTGTATATGAGCCTTGGTACTTTGTGATGCTTTGATACTTTGAAATGTTAATTTTTTCCTTGAAGCTGTTGCCTTGAACATAGTATTTTAGGAAAAAGAATTTTAATCAATATTATTATTTAGGGACAATAGTATTTTAGGGGAAAACTACTGCAAAAGTACCCATATTAGACTGCTGTGTCATTTTGACCAAATTTAAACAACAGGGTCAAGCAAAATTTAGCCACAGATTAAAAGTCTTCTATACATAACTGACAAAGTATTGCTAAGGAATGACTACTTCCATGTTGTATTTTAACTGCTGCCATGATCGAACTTAAGGTTTGAGATGATAAAAAGCTGATATAACTTGTTTGATAGCAGAAATGTTGGTACTAACATGTGAACATTGTGTAATGGTTATATTATTAGAAGAATAACCTATTCTTTATTCTTCTAATAAAGGACCTATTTTCTTCTGTAGTTTCCTTAACAATTTCGTTTTTTAGTGATTGCCTGTGCTTCGTTAATTTCTATAACCAAGCTGGAGTGGAATCCAAAAGAAAAGGTAAACTATAAGCTGTTTTCAATATGATTGTCAAACCTGGTTCCTTGAATTATTTTCAAAATTATTTTTTAAAATTTGAAATTAAAATTTTAAACCCTTCAACCATCGAGGCTTAGTAAAAGAGGTGAGATTTAAGGGTAGGGAAATAATGTGAATGAAGGTGTATGGAGGTCAGAGGAAGCACCACGTGTTAAGCAGAGGTGATGAAAACAGAGTAGAAGATAGTTTGTATCAGCATAGGGTGAGAAATAAATGTGGTCGGGGATAAGTTTGTGGGGGAATAGTTTGTGCAAGGCTTTAAGAGGTGGGCAGAGAGGCTCGTGCTTGATGTAGGTGATTGGAATAAGCCTTTGAAGGCTTTTGAACAGGAAAGTAAATTAAAAGAATATTATTGGAGGGCTTCCCAGGTGGCGCAGTGGTTGAGAGTCCGCCTGCCGATGCAGGGAACACGGGTTCGTGCCCTGGTCCCGGAAGATCCCACATGCCGCGGAGCGGCTGGGCCCGTGAGCCATGGCCGCTGAGCCTGCATGTCCAGAGCCTGTGCTCCGCAACGGGAGAGGCCACAACAGTGAGAGGCCTGCGTACCGCAAAGAAAAAAAAGAATATTGGAAGAAAATTAGAAGGGATGTATTGAAGAGGAGAGAGACTGGAGTTAGGATGGCAGAAAGAAGGCAGTTCCACTAGTTTAGATTTTAAATCAAGATTCCCCTAGACTGGAAGAAATAGCATAAGAATGAAAGGACGTGATGAAGTGAAGATGACTTCCAAGTTTTTGTCTTGGGTGAACCAAAGAACCTGTTCTCATGAACAGATAAGATTGGGTCCCTTGGGACTTCCCTGGTGGTCCAGTGGCTAAGACTCAGCGCTCCCAATGCAGGGGGCCCAGATTTGATCCCTGGTCACGGAACTAGATCCCACATGCTGCAACTAAGAGTTTGCATGCCGCAACTAAAGAGTCCATGTGCCACAACTAAAAGATCCTGCGTGCTGCAACTAAGACCCGGCGCAGCCAAATAAATGAATAAATATTTTTAAAAAAGAAGAAAAGATTGGGTCCTTAACAGGAATAAATGATTTCATGGGGAGAAATGGATGAGTTTGGTTTCAGACTCGTTGAATCTGAAGCTATAGTGAAACGCCGAGGAGAAATGTCCAGTTAGACATGGGGGACTAGACCTGGGGTAGGATCAAGAGCCATCAGAGCATAGGGTAGAGTGACGGGTAGTTTCCAGACCAAACATCAGAACACAAGGAATCAGATGTTTCGAATTAAGATCAACTCATGTCGTTAGTTACCTACAGAGAGAAGAGAGTTAGTGAGGAGCAGCAGTTTTTCCCAAGGGGCAAGTGGAGTTACTGATGTTTTTCAAAGAGCAGTTTCAGGGGCTTCCCTGGTGGCGCAGTGGTTAAGGATCTGCCTGCCAATGCAGGGGACACGGGTTCGAGCCCTAGTCCAGGAAGATCCCACATGCCGCGGAGCAACTAAGCCCGTGAGCCACAACTACTGAGCCTGTGCTCTACAGCCCGTGAGCCACAACTACTGAGCCCGCCATGCTACAACTACTGAAGCCCGTGCGGCTAGAGCTCGTGCTCTGCAACAAGAGAAGCCACCACAATGAGAAGCCCACGCCCCGCAATGAAGAGTAGCCCCCGCTCGCCGCAACTAGAGAAAGCCCGCATGTAGCAATGAAGACCCAATGCAGCAACCCCCCCCCCCCAAAAAAAAGCCCAATCCCTTTTTTTAAAAAGAAAAAAAAAAAAAGCAGTTTCAGGGGCATCCCTGGTGGTCCACTGGTTGACTCCGTGCTTCCACTGCAGGGAGCATGGGTTCGATCCCTGGTCAGGGTAATGGCAGGGTCAGAGGAAGCATTTTCCACCAGAGGGGATTCTGGCAGGTGATGGAAGCCTGCAAGAAGCGAGTGAGACTGAAGACGGTGAGGACGAGCCAGGCAGAAGTTAGAAGAAAAGTGCTTCCTGATAAGGAGAGCTCACAGAAGAGTAGCCCTAGGTGTATTTTACTTCTTAACCACTGGGGGGAGGCCTTCCACCACAAACCAAACAAATCAGCAGCTGGGAAGGATTCATCAAAGCATATTCCCCAGTTGAAAAACCTTTTTTCATTTCATTTTCTATCTTAAAAATGTGAAAAGTACCTGGTTTTCTATTCACTCCCCTTCTGTTCCGCAATATCCACGAATGCAAAGAAAACTCTTTACATCAGTTCACGGAACAGAATAATCATTTAGGTCCTGCCCCAAACTGTGGAGTGCTTCAGAGGTTTCACAGCACATTCCTGTGCATTGACTTAACGTGGTAGGGAGGATAAGAATTATGATGTCCTTGTCCCATTTTACGTAGCAAGGAGATTAGAGCTTTGCCTGCGTTCATATGTGTGTAGTGGAAGAGTCTGGACCCCTCCTTCAGTGCATTGTCATTAATATCATGCTACAGAAATCCTCTCCCACCCCCAAATTCTGCTTCTATTTGATTAAGCCATCTTCATTGTCCAGAGATGATAGGAGATGGGGTGGATCCCCTAGTGCTGTCACCTTTGAAAAGGAAGTGGCCCCCATTCTCGACCCTGTAACGTAGGCCGGTCAGATTCTCCCCGGAGTGGCCTGGATGAGAACAGTGGGTGGATGTGATCCTCCGTGGGGAGGGTGAGCAGTGGTGTCTGAGAGTTTGATGTGCCTCAATTAGATCTTTGTGGTGGATCAAAGAAAAGAACTGACCTGTAATCTAGCACATTTGTTTGTTCACACTTGTAACCTATGGCAGAGCAGACAGTGAAGTAGGAAGAAAATATAGGTTCTGATTTGAAATCAGAGGGCTCGAACTGATGACAGTCCACAGGCTAATTGGGCATGTGGGCTAAAGTCAGAATTTAGACAAGCATTTTTTACTTAGATGGTATTTAAAAATGCTTTTGAAAAATGGTTTCCAGTACTTAAAAATCAGGGGAGCTATCACACACACACACACACACACACACACACACACACACACACACTCCGTTGGCTTTTTTTTGACCCTGCCACATGGCGCGTGGGATCTTAGTTCCCTGACTAGGGATCAAACCCGAGCCCCCTGCATTGGAAGCACAGAGTCTTAACCGCTGGACCACCAGGGAAGTCTCTCTCTCTCTCTCTCTTTTTTTAATCTCAAAGCAACACTGGGTCATACTTCCCTACCTGGTGAGAATGGAATTGAGCTGATGAGGCGTGGGCTCCCCATTGTCCCTCTTTTTGCAACCGTCAGTTTCATTTCTTTTTATTAGTTTCCTGGCCTCCAGAGGCAGCTGACTTTGGAACCCCGAATTAAAACCATTCTCTTTCTTGTCCTCCATTCTCTCATTCCTGCCCCCAAGAAGATAGTCTCATAATTAGCATTTGCTTTGTAGCTGTGCTTACCTTATAACATCAAGCAGACCTATTTTCTGAACTGACATTTTCTATAGTAACAGAGAAACACAAAACCCAGGGGTGATAGCCAGTTTCCTTTAGATGCATACTTGAAGTCTGGAATAACCACATGGACACTGGGTAGGTGCTTTTCAAGCCTGCCTTTCAACTTTGGGATTCCCAGCTGTGGGAGAGCAAGTTGTGCCTTGTATGGAAAGTTCTTTCTTCTGTTGAGTCCAAATTTGCTTTCCACTCTCAGCCGTTTTGTGATCCTTCCTCTGCCTGTTGAGGTTCCATAGACAAGTCTTAAAGCCAGAGTGTGTGAGAACCAGAGAGAACTTTTGGGGTCATTGTATTCACATTCTTATCGGGCAGTTGCCCTGATGTGCATCCACATGGCCTTGCTTACCGTGTTTCCTCCGGGGGTTGATTTATGCTCACTGGACAGCTTTTTCCTTTGGCCTGACCTGCTCATTATTATTTCAGTATGTCCACTAAAGTGAATGCATTTAGGCTAAATTCTGTTTTTGTTGTTGCTCTTAGGATTATGTATATCACGTAGTGAGTGCAATCTGTGAATGGACAGTGGCCTTTGGTTTTATTTTCTACTTTCTAACATTCATCTACGATTTCCAGGTAGGTGTTTATCAATACAAATGTTATGTTATGATGCGGATTAGTAGAAATCCATAGAACATTTCTTGCATTTAAGAAACATAAGAGCACTATCTTTTTACCCTTATGTGTTTGAAAAAATATGTAAGTATTGTGCAATTTCGTGTATTCCCAAAGGAAAGCATCTTGAATAGCTCTCCTAAACAAGGAGACGTTCATCTGTCCTCTGCCATTTGATGCTTATAGTCATAGATCCTGGTTATTATTTTTTCAAAGAGGTCTCACAAGTTCCAAATAACAGGAAACATGTCTTTTCTTAAAAATAAAAGTGTGTTGTTGAAAAATATTCTCAAGGCAGAGAGAAGATGGGACCTTGTCAGATTTGGCGACAGGGAAAATCTTACATTTTGAAACAAGTGAATTACTAGCTAAAAGGTTAGAGAGACGGCCAGGAAAACTCTTGAGGACCCAACTCGAGCTCAGTACAAACCGTAGTGAGATCATCTCTGAGGGGGTGCAAAGCTGTTGGGAGTTTCAGACCTGGCACTAGAATTGTTTACCTTCTTTTAAACCTTTTTTATTTTTTTAAAAATAGAGTGTCACCCTAAGGATATCCACAGAAATCAATGGTGATGTTTGAAGAAAGGAGAATTCAATCTCACTCAATGAAAGTGGCAGACAATTTCTAGAAGTGGTACAGAGGATAGACAGGGTTTTAACGCCACCCTGAGTGGAATTCATCTGCAGCACATCCAGGACTTGAATTTCTTTAAGAATTCCCAATAGTTGTACTATTTCCAAAGGTATGTTTTCCTAGAGAATGTAGAGCATTTATGACATTGTAGCAACGTTTTTATAATTTTCTAAGTAGACACTTTTTTGTATTAACAAATTCATTACAGAAAAGATAAGGTGTTCCAGAAAATGGAGACCTCTTATTTTTTGTACAGATTCTGTTTTGTTTCTTTGTGTGTAAGAGATTTATGGAAATACACTAAAGGAGGAATTCATTAAGAAGTAAAATCAGGGGATATTCATTTTAAAATTTCATTTTTAGAGAATGCACTGTATAATTTTATATCTCAAGAGCATCTATAAAATTCAATTTATAATGATCATTAAGATTTTGTTAATAAACTAACACTAAGAGACTATGATTTTTAGATGAACCAAGCAAAATGCTTCTATTGAAAGGCCTTAATACCACTATGCACATTAACCCAGTGACCACGGAAGACCACGGTTTTGAAATTCTGTCCCCCCACAGGCCTCCCCGCTCACAGAGACCAAGCTTCTACCCTTGCTGCTAACTGGCAGTCCGTAGTGATGTAACTCCAGGTAGGACTGATTTAGCAAGGCAGCTTAGAAATCAAAAGCCTTCTAACAACAGAGTGAAATGCAGGTGAACAACTAACAGGAAAAACTCACTGGATTCCGGACTGTTGTCTTTACCAGATGAGCGGGGGAGAGGGGAGTGTGTCTCAGGGAATATCCAAGTAAGGCAGGATTATGGGAAGGAGACTTTTGCTTAATACTAAACCTCTGCAAAAGCCAATCTGCAAACAGCATTGCAGATTCCACTTATAAAACTACCCTTTATTGTTACTGGCATAACTTGACATACAGTCTGACTCAGAAGCTGCAACTCACACCTCGCATTCATTTTACACCGGTCAACGTGCTGACGGGAGCGCAGGTCTGAGAGAGGAGAAAGGGGAGCAGGGTGTGTGATGGAGTTTGTTTGCTCCTCTTCTTAATGCCTATGGCTGGATGTTTGCACACTTTACAAAATGTGAAGCAGGTCCTTTGCTCTGCAAGACCTGCACATGGCGCCACTTTTCACCCAAATCAAAAATGACAAATGAAAAGCAGGTCATTCCAGAGGAAGAAGTGGGCCTTGGTATATGAAGGCTTAGGTTTAGAAGTTGAAGAGAAGGAACTCTTCTTCAGGGACCCCCCCAGACCATAAACCCATGTCTAGCCAAGTGGGTCCAGACCTTGAGGGCATATGCCAAGGGCAGAGCAGCCCGCCTGGATAGCTGTGGAAGAAGGAGTGAGACTCAGTGGTGGTCAGCCACTTCTGCAAGGTCACACTGTATTTCCCCTAAAGGTTCAGTGGTGAGAGCCTCAGACCCGCTGCTGGGTTAGTGGTAACTTGTTATAATGCTGTGGCTCTCTGTGTAACACTGGAACTGAAATACTGGTTAAAGCTATGTTCTGCAGAGGGGGAGGAATGCCACTTACCTTTACCGTGGAACCTGCAGTAGAATGAATCCAGAGCTGGGTCTCCCTTGGAACAGACTTTTGTTATCAGCCCTTCTGGATGCATTGTCATTCATTTCTATATCTCTCTGCAAGATTTAGATTGGGAGCTCCTTGAGGGCAGAGTCTGCGCCTTAATCTTTGTCTTTGTAACTCCAGCATTTACCAGGCTGCCTCCTGGTACACAGTAGGTGCTTAATAAATAAATACTCACTGGATGCATGAATGAAGGAATGAGCAAATGAAGGCATGGCTAGGGATATTTGTAGTGCTGCATAATGAGATTTACTCTGGTTTACTAATTAAGTGCTAAATAGTCTGGGTCACCTTGTAATATTGACTGTTCTGCTCTGTGTGCTGTAAACGTTTCAGTTGTTTGGGCTTCTACATTCTATGATGACTCTCTTCATCCTGGACAGTTACCACAGAAATTGTTAAATGGGCTAGACAAAATGGTACACCTGGCTTGGCAAACTGAGAAGGCCAAAAATCACTCCAGACAATCACGTTCTGCTGATTCCATGAAATCTCTAAAGCTGATCTTATCCATATTCTGGTATTACTTCTAATTTCCATGAACTTGCATTTCCTTGGACCTCACGGCTAAAGGAGTAAAATAAAATGAAATATTTCTTTATTTTAGTAGTTTGTGTCTCTGTTAAATTACAATATGTCGACAGGGTGCTACTATGAAGTATATTTATCCGGGAAAGGATTCTAGCTCCACTTGGACTCCATAAAGGTAGAGTTTGAACCTTATGTGTTTGGTTTTTTTTTGTTTTTTTTTTGTTTTTTTTTTTCCCGGTACGTGGGCCTCTCACTGCTGTGGCCTCTCCCGTTGTGGAGCACAGGCTCCGGACTCACAGGCTCAGCGGCCATGGCTCACGGGCCCAGCCGCTCCGCGGCATGTGGGATCTTCCCAGACCGGGGCACGAACCCGTGTCCCCTGCATCAGCAAGCGGACTCTCAACCACTGCGCCACCAGGGAAGCCCACCTTATGTGTTCTTAATTCATGTAGATTTGCATGTGGGCAGGATGGCTCATCTTTGTAGAGATTCTTGAATAGCAGTATCAGAAGTTTGCACCAGAAATCCAACTCAAATTTGTTGAAGGAAAAAGAGGCATCTATTGCTTCAAGTAATGAGAAGTCCGGGGGTAGAGCTGGCTATAGGGATGGCTGGATCCACAAGTGCCACCAGGACTCCATCTGTTCTCTCCTTCTCTCAGCTCTGCTTTTCTCTCTGTTGGCATCATTCTCAGGCAGGCTTTCCCCTGATGGGAGTGAGATGGCTTCTAGAAGACCCAGGTTACAAACTGTCCAGTGGAATGAGAGGGCTTCCTAAAAGTTCCAACCAAAGCTCTCCAATTGAAACTCACTGTCTCTGATTGGCTGCCTGGGGTCACATGCCCATCCTGTAGCCCAGGGAGGCGTGATGATGCTCTGATTGGTCAGACCAGCATCACGTGTCCACCTCTGGAGCATTGAGGGGTCCACACCGCCCAAACTACTGGGCTGATGGTGCGGGAAAGTTGTTTCTCAGAAGAAAGGGATGATAAATGGATCTTGCACAGACAAAAAACTGCAGATTCCACTATGAAATTAGAGTTTTCCCTGACCCCACAGGTCAGAAAAGCCAACCCAACTTGATTCAGAGTAAACCAAATTTTACCTGCTGCCAATCTTTTCAGGTAAAAAAAAAAGAAAAGTAAATGTAAGCCAGGTAGGTAATAATGTACCTTCAGTTAACTTCAAAGTTATGTTTATACTTTTCCAAGCTTCTCGTGTTCTTATTTAACGTCTGTGAGATTTGTCAGGCAGTTAATTGTCACATGCTTCAAATGAGGAAACTAAGGCAAAGAAAAAGAGGTTCAGTGACCTGTAAGTGGTTCTACCACCGGATGGCAAGAGATTCCTGTCTGGGACTCTTGTTTTCTTGATTTCTAATCCAGTGCATCTTTTTTTTTTTTTTTTTTTTTTTTTTTCCTCCCCAAACATTAACAGAGGATTCCACAGAAATTGTATTTCATAAACCAAATTAAGTACATCAGTGTTGTGCTGTGTTTGGGTTTCCTAACATCCCTTACATGTGGCATGGTCCCATGTTCCCATTTTTTACTCGTTTGGAGACACACTGGTCTGGTATTTGGGCCTGGAATGAGGAAGGGGGAGTGGGAGGAAGATAAGTGGTCTCCATTCTCTCCCATTCCTTGATTCTGGCAAGCCTGGAGGCCCAGCCGTCTCCCCACACACATACTCTTGGTCTGGCTCTGAATACCCTGCATTCTCAAGGCCAGAATGTCATGCATCTGCATCTTGTCTGTTGCACAAGAGAGCAACCACAGCCTCAAGCCCTGGAGGAGAAGCTTCTGACGCTCCTGGGTCACCCCCAGCAGATTCATCTTCTAAAACGAAGGGCAGCGGGATGCCAAGCTCACATTGGGGGTGGTGGTGACCTCCAAAATCGATGCTTGGAAAATGCTGAAGGAGCTACCAGCCATCTGCACTGTGGTTTGGGTCAGGGTGCCATGAGATAGATGATGCCTAGTGAGCCTGCAGCCTAGGTATTCCCTCAGTGATGAGCAAAGCTCTCCATCCCCAGAGCCAGCTCTACCTTTGGACTCTTCAGTTATGTGAATCTCTTTTTAACTTCGGTAAACTTGAGCTGGATTTCCCATGCTTATTCCTATAAGAGCCCTGACTTAATACAAATACCCAAGAGTTCTCCTAATATGCAAATATAGCAAACTACTGTTATCTGGACTCACGGTGCTGGGGTGGAAAGATAATTTCTAGATAACAGGTGACTCAACTGTTCCCACTCACAGCCCTTACTCTCTGAACCATGTTTTCTTTTTTTTAAAATCTCGAATCAGTAATATATTGATGTGATTCAAAAATCAAAACGATATAAAAAGGTACTCTGTGAAAAGCCTTTGTACTTTCCTCTACCCACACTTAATTCACTGCTCTTCTGGCAGATAGCTCCTTTTAATGAAAATACAAGCAGAAACACACATTTAAGAACGGTTCCCTTTTAATTTCTATCCCAAATGTAGCATATCTTGCAAACAGTTTTGAGCCTGCCTTTTTTGACTAAGCAATGTATCTCAGAGATGTTTCCGTATCAACACATAGAGAGCTTCTTTGGGTTTTTTTGTTCTGTTTTACACTTGTACAGTATTCTATGTGCCATCCTTTATTTAACAAGTCCCCTGTTTGATGACCAATCATGTGGTTTCCAAGCTTTGCAATTATAAGTGAGTAACCTAGTACATACAGCATTTCACACGGGTGCAAGGAAATCTGTGGGAGAAGTTCCCGTAAGTGGGAATGCTGGGACCAAAGGGAACTGCATCTGTGATGTGACAAATACTGTCCTCTTGCCTTTGGAACCTTATCACGTGAGTGTTTTTTGCTGGAAAATCTTTCCAGCTATTTCACCCTTCCATCTAAACTGGGGATGCTGATTGTAAGTTCACCTTTTCTCGGCAACTCATTCATTCATCACGTGGATTCTGCAGTACATGGTGTGGGACAGAAGCCAGCTGATGGTGTCACTGTTCTACAATGCCCTCTTCACTCTCCCTTTTATTTAAGCCCCTAGGGCAGGGAGGGTGGGGCTGTTTGCTCCCCTCTCTGCAGACAGCAGAACGCCACTGTCTTTTACCTCCTCCCAACTGATGCCCACTCTCCTTTTCATGGTCAAGAGTGTCTCCATCTCACTTGGGTTTTTCATTGTGATCTTGCACTTTTGTCTCTGCATCTTCTAATCTCATCCCTTTTCTATCCACTTTCTCTTTTGGGATCTCTTTGAAAGGCTGCCACTTCACTTATACTTCCTTATCTTCTGAGAACATTTTGCTTTTATAGACATCAATCATCAGCCACAATATTCCCTTTCCTCTTTCTGGCAAACTGAACCATTACAGAACCAGGGAGAATCCACAAGCCTTTTGGTCCTCCCTGACCTTGTAGCTTGGTGGTCAGTGTGGAATGACCCAGTGAGTGGGGAACACCAGCAATGCAGGGGCGAGAGAAAGAGAGAGAGAGAGAGAGAGAGAGAGAGAGAGAGAGAGAGAGAGGGAGAGAGGGATTGACTCTCCAGCTTTGAGAAACTTAACTTACTTAGAAATAATAGGCTTTAATTGATGGACCTACCTTGATACATCATTACACCATAGGCTGTAGTATCCATTAGGGTTCACTCTTGGTGTGGTGCACATTCCATGAGTTTTGACAAATGTAGAAATGGCATGTAGCTGCTATTGTAGTATCATACAGAATAGTTTCACTGTCCACAAAATCCTTTTGTCATTTTGAAAAAGACAAAGTTGGGACTACCTGTGGAGAGACAGCATAAAGTTTTCTCAGTACCAGTTATTCAGGGACTTTTGTTTAACCACCAAGAACATTTCTTTACTTGCTTGCATTATGACTCAGGTCCTGTTAATACTGACTGAGCATCCAACCACAACGAAGATGCTGTGAGAAGGGGGCAGGGAGTAGCTAGTGGGAACATTATAGAGAGAGGGCTCCTGTGCCACACCAATCTTTGGTGGGAGTTTGAGGTTAGCTCTCCCACAGCCATGCATGACCCTTGAAGGGGAGCACCAAAATGGCTAAGGATGCCATGGGGCAGTGAGGCTGGGGGCTGGGGGCCTTTCAGTATGATTAAGGCCCTGGTGGCTGTGAGGTGTGGTTTCTTAGGACTCTGAACTCTTAGTATCTTTTGCTTCTGATTGGTGCAGTAAGATGGACTTGGGGTTAGAAACATCTGCTCTCTACTTGCCAAGGAGGCGATCATGGTGGGGTGCAGAGACCACTTAGGCTTCCCCCAGGCTGAGTAACAGAAGTCCTTGGTGCTCACACTTGTCAGACGGATGGGCTTGGCATCCGACCTCCAGCAGGTGATGTGGTTGGAGGATGTAGAGTTCTCTGAGCCTCCAGCGGAAGCAGAAGGGTCTCCGGGCTCGGGGTCCCAGGTTCCAGCTCTCTTGCTCATCAGGCTAATGTTAGCACAAGTGATAGGAATGCCTGGAAGACAAAATTCACCTTCCTGAACAATCCTGTTGCTTAGGGTCAGCCCAGAGAAGCAAGTTCCGGGTGCCACCCAAGATATCTGATTTAGGGTGAAGAGTGATGTAGTTAGAGCTGGCCAGCAATTTGACAGCTGCTAACATGACCTTTAACACGCGTATTAAAATGAATACTGAGCTTAGTTCAGTCTGTCATTTCCTCTTAATACTTGAAAAGCCAGAGTTTTGTTTGAAAGTTCCCTCAGAAGGCTCTAGCGGGTGAATTTATTCTTCCGCTTGACCACACTTGGAACTCTGAAGTCAGAACCACCTTGAAACTGAAACCAGGAAAATCCCTGGTCCCTCTGGCCGAGAGAAGCAAAGGTATGCTCTGAGGTTTATTAAATAATTACCCAGTTGCTGACATGTTGTAGGGGAGGGAAGAGCCAAGGTGCTGGCAAGTATGAATAGAGATTAGTGAGGATCTTGGGTCACGGGGCTTATAAATGAGGTAGAACATTTTGGTGTTCCCTGACCTTTGGCTCAAACCGGGGGATGTGTTCTTTTGAGAAGACTCAGTTAACTAGGCCTTGGTGTGCTCTGTCGTTGTTTTGACTGTCTGAAAGACCACGGTCAGCTGTGATCCAGTTAATGCTGAAGATACTCAAAAGTCGTTGGCTGTTGGGAGCAGATGCAGCAGTGACTTGAAGAGAAGAAAATGAGAAGTGGGGCTTCCCTGGTGGCACAGTGGTTAAGGATCCACCTGCCAATGCAGGTGACACGGATTCAAGCCCTGGTCCGGGAAGATCCCACGTGCCGCGCAGCAACTAAGCCCTTGCGCCACAATTACTGAGCCTGCACTCTAGAGCCCGCGAGGCACAACTACTGAAGCCCATGTGCCCTAGAGCCCTCACACCACAACTACTGAGTCCACGCCATGTGTTCTAGGGCCCGTGTGCCACAACTACTGAGTCTGCATGCCGCAACTACTGAAGCCCACGTGCCTAGAGCCTGTGACCCGCAACGAGAAGCCACCACAATGAGAAGCCCGCTCACCACAACGAAGAGTAGCCCCTGCTCGCCACAACTAGAGAAAGCCCACACGCAGCAAGGAAGACCCAATGCAGCCAAAAAAAGAAAGTGAGAAGTGAGGGAAAAAACCCGGAATTAATTGCCCATTTCAACGTCCCATCTGCAGCTGGTGTGAATGGCAGATGAGGGCAGGTTTCCTAATAAATGGCTCTGAGACTAACTCAGTTCAGAGGTTCAGGGAGGGAGGATGATAACTTCCTTCAGTACTCCCCAGACTTCAACCATTTGTGTGTCTCCTTTGTAATTTTTGTCGTCCTCTTACTGCAATTTACTGAATATTTTTCACTGACTCACTTTTTAACTATTTTTATTTTAAAAAGAAACTTCTCCCGTTGCTTCTCCTCCTGGACTGCCTGGTTTGGTGAATGGTGTTACCATTCCCTGGGTCACCCAGGGCAGAAACACTCTGCTCCCCAACACCACCTCATGTTCTATTAACTTTATCTCCTATGTACTGGGTTAAAAGATAATTATCATCCAAACCAGGGCATTCTGGGGAATGAAAGGGACATTATTAATAAGTGAACCAGAAGGAAACTGGGTCTGTCTGAAGCAAACGGGGATATGTGGTTAACCATCTACATGGCCTTGAAACCTCTTCCTCCTCCCCATTCCCACCATCACTACCTTATTTATTCATAATTATTTGCCTTCATAATTATTTGCTTGGACTAGTGCAGTAGCTCACTATTGTTTCCTTAATTTCATTCTTGGTCCTTTCTAACACATCTTACACACTGCACATACACATTTGATATAACAGCCTCTTAGAATCCTTCAGTGGCTCCCCATAACTTCAGGATAAATTTCAAATTCCTTAGTATGGCTTACCAGGCTATTCACAGATCTGGTTCCTTTTTATCCTTCCAGCCTGTGAGCTAATTTATTTATTCATTCATTCAACATTTATTGAGAGTTACTCTGGGTTCGCACCATGCTAGTCTCTGGAATATAACCATAAATAAGATGGGTTTCTGCCCTCAGGGTATTTATAGTGGAGTGGAGAAACAGCCAAGGAAACACTAGAGTTAAAAAAAAATAAAACAAATAACATGCTATGGTGAAGCACTGCCCTCTCTGACCTCACGGCTCAAAGTGTGTTCCAGGGACCCGGAAGCTTGATAGAAACTCAGAATCTTAGGGCCCCAACCCAGACTCACTAAATCCAAATCTGCATTTTAATAAGACGCTTAGGTGGTTGGAGTTAACATTAGTTTGCAAAGCCTGGCCTGTGGGACCATGCTAGTTGAAGAGCTTGGTTCAGATCCCTAGGGATGGTCATGCCTGGAGGGAGACTTGGAGGAGGAGATAGAGTTTGCTAAATGAAGGCAAGGTGGGAAAAGGGATTCACCTGTGCTGTGGAACAGAGGCAAGAGAGCTTATGCTGTTTGTTGGGAATTACAAGTTTTTCAGTATCTGGGGACACGGGTTTCAGGTGGGAGCCTCACCTAACTCAGAGATACCTTATTCAAGGAAAAAGAATGATCAACCTCAGCACCTTCATTTCTTCTTGGAGCCCATCTGGAAATGATGATTTAGAACGAATACTTCAATTCATAGAGACAGACAGTAGAATAGGAGTGACCAGGAGCTGGAGGGAGGGGAGAATGGGGAGTTACTGTTGAATGGGTACAGAGTATATGTTTTGAGATGATGAAAAAGTTCTGGGAATGGATAGTGGTGGTGGTTACACAACATTGTGAATGTGCTTAATGCCAGTAAAACCGTATGCTTCAAAATGGTGAAAGTGGCAAATTCTTATGTTATATATATTTTATCACAATTCTAAAAAAAGGAATCAGTACTTTGGAGTCAAAGACTTGGTTTTCGAGTTCCAGCTTTGATGCCCCAGCAAGTCAGGTAACTTCATGGAACCTCAGTGTCTTCATCTGTAAAATGGGAATAACCATCATACCTGCCTCATAGTCTTGTCATGAGTAAAACACCTGGGAGCTCACTGGGTTTTCCTTATGCCCATTAAAGCTTTAAAAGCATGTTCTTATCCTTAGCACAATGCCTGGCACAGCTAGCCCTTGGCATCACAGT
The DNA here is from genome assembly GCF_000442215.2 of Lipotes vexillifer. NCBI lineage: Eukaryota > Metazoa > Chordata > Mammalia > Artiodactyla > Lipotidae > Lipotes > Lipotes vexillifer. The sequence goes on along the minus strand of NW_006774453.1, from coordinate 275,918 downwards.
TATTTTTACCCCTTCCACTTCCTCTTTGAGGTAGCAGTGGTTTTCAACTCTTAGCTGCACATTAGAATCACCTGTAGAGTTTTGTAAACACCCCCCTATTGCCTGGAGCAACTAAATGAATTTCGGGAATAGAGCAGAAGCATCATTATTCCAGGTGATTCCAATGTGTAGCCAAGGCTGAGAACTGTACTATAGCAGTGGTCCACAAATGTTAGTGTGTATCAGAATCACCTGGAGGGCTTGTCAAAACAATTCTTGGGGGCTTCCCTGGTGGCGCAGTGGTTGAGAATCTGCCTGCCAATGCAGACGGCACAGGTTCGAGCCCTGGTCTGGGAAGATCCCACATGCCATGGAGCAACTGGGCCCGTGAGCCACAATTACTGAGCCTGCGCGTCTGGAGCCTGTGCTCCGCAACAACAGAGGCCGCGAGAGTGAGAGGCCTGCGCACCGCGATGAAGAGTGACCCCCACTTGCCACAACTAGAGAAAGCCCATGCACAGAAATGAAGACCCAACACAGCCATAAATCAATCAATAAATAAATAAATAAATATTTGTAACTTAAAAAAAAAAAAAAAAAAAACAATTCTTGGTTCCCTGCCCAGTCCCCCTCCACCCCCAGTTTCAAGTTCAGTAGATACAGAACAGCCTTTCACTTTATTCCATCATCTATGTGGTGGCCCTTTCTTTTTGCTTGCACTCTACCCTCTACTTAACCTCTTCCAGACCCATTACTCACCTGAACTCTTTCTTGAAAACACTTGCCAATAGTCTTCTTCATGCCAGTGGTCTCCATACTCTCCAGCTGCGGCCTTAGACGCAATTCACCATGTCTCAAAATTCTCCTCCTTTGAATTCAGGGCCACTACCCTGGGCCACGTTTTCCTTACTTCTCTTTCCTTCTCCCTCCCCCACTTGGAAGTACGGATTCCCATGTGGGACTCCCGTGACCATATTCTGGAATTCCTTTATTTATCCCTTAAAAAGATCACAGTCTTAGAAGTGAGACAGACATGGGTTCATATCTTATACCTGGACAATTTACTCAAACTCGGAGCCTCATTTTCCTTACTGGTGATGGTAATAGTGCCCCTATAAATAATATATCCCTGACACGTAACACCCAACTATTATAGGGTTTCACCTTTAAGAACATGGTAAAATCTTGACCTTGAAGAGAACTCCAGGAGTAGTGGGACTAACCCATAGGATGCAGAGGGCAGAGCCAGGGATATCAAAAACACAGTGTGGAAGAATAAAGCCAGGATTTACCAAGGGGCAAGGAAATGGGCCCTACCAAGGATTTTCCAGGAACACCTGGGCAGAGAGGGAGGTGAGAGATGGGATCTTAGAAAAGGAACTGACCATGAGATTCCCTGTGACTACATTAAAATGTGAGCCTATGGGCTGGTCCATGCACAGAATGGGGGTTGTTAATAGTGCTATCACGGGCTATGAAATGGCCCCAGAGGACGCCCACAAGGGGATTTCAACCCCGTCAGTGTGGAATTCAGTCCCTTTGGCAAGAAACAAAGTGATAAAGGACCTGTTACAGTTTGCACCATTTATTACTGTCGTGTGCAAAACATGATTCGGGGCATTACACAGAGCTCTTGTTACCACCAGATGAGGTCTGTGAGTACTGTTTCCTGTTGATGGTGTTATTCAGCAGGACGGCTCACATGTTGAAATCTGACACTCCTTGGGTGAAGAATGCCTCTGCAGGCTGTACCAGATGTTGCTTGTGTAGCTCCCCAAGCCCAGAAAGATGAGTTAATCCTTGAAGGAAATTACTCTGAACTTGCATCAAACTCAGAGGCTTTGATCCAACAGGCCATGGCAATAAAACACAAGGCTATCAGAAGAGCTGTGGGTGGTAGTCCTGTCTCTGAGAAGGGAACAGGGCCACTGGCCCCCAGCTGCATTCCAGATGCAGACAGCCAGGAGCAGAGGCCTCACTTAGTGTGATGTTGTGAAAATCCTGCACTTTAAACACATGTAGTGGGACTTCCCTGGTGGCGCAGTGGTTAAGAATCTGCCTGCCAATGCAGGGGACATGGGTTTGATCCCTGGTCCGGGAAGATCCCACATGCCGCGGAGCAACTAAGCCCATGTGCCACAACTACTGAGCCTGTGCTCTAGAGCCCGTGAGCCACAACTACTGAGCCCGCGGGTCACAACTACTGAAGCCCGCGTACCTACAGCCCATGCTCCGCAACAAGAGAAGCCACCGCAATGAGAAGCCCACGCACTGCAACGAAGAGTAGCCCCCGCTCGCCACTACTAGAGAAAGCCCGTGCACAGCAACGAAGACCCAGCACAGCCAAAAATAAATAAATAAATAAATTTATAAATGAAATCATATACTCTTTAAAAAAAAAAAAACAAAAAACACATGTAGTCATAAACAAAAACTTCCTCACCCTTTAAAGACCCTGCAGAAGTACCACCCTCTCCAAGATGCTTTCCTGGAAGGTTCCAGGCCTCACTGATCCCACTCACCTTCCTTTACCTTCATTATCCATAGCACACAGCTTGCCCCTTGATGATTCTCCAAATACAGTCTTCTGCCTTCAGTTGTGGTAAGTTTCCAGAGGTCCTAAACCAAGTCTAGTTTATATTTCTTCGTATCTCTGAACGCCTAGCACTCTAAGAGGCATCGTGGTCATCGTTTCATCCTTAGAATCCAGCATAGTACCTGGCACATAGCAGACACTCAGTAAATGAATAGGTACTTATTAAATGAATGGAATTGTTTGTTGATAGCGTAGCTGAACTGGCATGAAAAAACAAATAAGGGAAGGTGTAATAGGTACCTCTTGTTTTGTTGGCCCAGCACTTCACCCCCTCTCTTCCTTAAGTTTCCTCTTTCTTCACCCCATCTTTACGGTTCCCACAGGAGCTGCCATGTTGTTTCATGACTCTTTGGAGTTATCTGACTTGAACTACTTGAATGAGTCCTTCCCGGGGACTCTTCAACTTGGAACCAGAGAGAATGTTAAGATAATTTCTTTCTAGTGCCCAAAGCTACGTAGATATACTGGTACATCTGAGAGCTGTTGGCCCCCCTGTTTTTCACCACGTGGAGAAAGGTGATGGCTAGCTAGAAGGAAGAATGAAACTAAGGAAGCGAGCGAATGAAGGCACAGAGACAAGAAGAACAGAAGAGAAACCTGATGGTCTTGGAGTTCTGTGTTTCAGTGGTTCCTGTGCCCCAGACACATTCCTGTCTTTTGGTTTCACAGATGTCACATTATCCCTTACTATAGTCCCTTCTTTTGCTTAAACGAGCTTGAGTTAGGTCTCTGTCACTTGTAACCATACAAGTCCCAACTAATACAGATGTGCCTGCTTCTTGGTAGATACTCCATAAAAAAGAATGGATGAATAAAATCTCATTATGCCACGTTATGAAGTTTTGCAAATGGGGTATTTCAAAACTTCCCATCCTTATTTGTGGTTTTAATAAACCCATCTTTGATATCCCTCCCAGAGCTAGCACAGTTCTGAATAGAGGGAAGGCACATGGTATACATGCAAGCTGCAATTTCTGGTAGGTTGATTCTTCATTTTTCATTTTCAGTGACTTTTTATCTGTGTGTGCATTTGCCGAGAATCAGATGCTTGGGGCTGCAATGCCATCTGTACGTGATGGAAGACATTTATAAGGACTTTTTAAAGTTCACGTAGAGTAATGGGCTCTGAACAGCAGTTGGGGACTAAATATGAAAACATGAAACGATATGGTCTTCATGAGCAAGGATGATGGAAAAGAGCTTTTTTTTTGGCTGTGAGGGGTCTTCGTTGCTGCGCGCAGCTTTCTCTAGTTGTGGCAAGCGGGGGCTACTCTTCCTTGCAGTACCTGGGCTTCTCATTGCACTGGCTTCTCTTGTTGTGGAGCACAGACTCTAGGCACGCGGGCTTCAGTAGCTGTGGTGTGCAGGCTCAGTAGTTGTGGCTCGCAGGCTCTAGAGCGCAGGCTCAGTAGTTGTGGCACATGGGCTTAGTTGCTCCGCGGCATGTGGGATCTTCCCAGACCAGGGATCAAACCCGTGTCCCCTGCATTGGCAGGCGGATTCTTAACCACTGCGCCACCAGGGAGGTCCCGGAAAAGAGCCTTTGAACAGCTCCATGATAGAGAAGGTGGTGCTAGAGACTTACTGGTATCCACATTTTCTGAACTTCAAATCCAGGCACATGGCCCAATGCATAAGAGGGAATTTGTGGGAACAGTGGGAGAACTTATTGAATGTTGCGTCACCAGCCCCGCATCTCTGGTTACCATATTTGTAGAGCTAATCTTTAGCATCAAACCCTTCTTTAGACAGACTGGTCTACTTATTGCCACACAAATAGGCCATATGGATTTTATATTTGGCACACTTGCTCACAAAATCCCTGGTGCCAGATACCTCTCCCTCCCTTACTTCATCTTCTTCTATTCACATCAAACTCATCCTCCAAGGTCCAGTTATCTTATCTTCTCCAGAAATGACTGTTCTACCTAATCTGTCACATTTGGCATTTCATCATTCATTTTAAGATTAAGTATGTGTGGTATAACTTCACTCACACTCCTCATTCCCATGAAAAACATCACTGATTGATATCGGTGCTCCTTCTCTCCAAGGCTGGCAAGAACTTCAGAATTCTTCTCCACATAGCACTTGAGGCAGCCACTGAAGGCTCATGGCAAGTGACGTGAGACCTAGTTGCTATCTCTGTTCCATTCCCTTATATTGTTATTGAAGTTTCTGCGTGTGCTTGTCTTCTCTCACCATATGGGCTATTAAGTCCTTGAGGGCAGGGTCAATAAAAGTAACAATAATATCATCATAATAATATCAATAATCATAATAAGGAAAACAATAATAATAGCAGCAGCAGCAAATATTTATTAAACACATGTGCGGGCACCGTACTAACCATTTTACATATACAGTTGGCCCTCTGTATCCGGGTTCCGCATTCGCAGATTTAACCAACCACAGATTTCAATCTGGTTGGCTGAAATCTGCACAGATGTGGAACCCTGAGTATGGAGTATTTATTTTATATAAGGGACTTGAGCATCTGCAGATTTTGGTATCTGTTGGGGACGGGTGGGTGGTGGAACCAATCCCACGTGGATACCAAGGGACAACTGTGTTTCTAATTTAATCCTCAACACAATCCTGTGGAGAAGGTATTAGTCAGGTTTTCTTTTGTTTTGTTTTGTTCTTTTCTTTTAGCGGCACGCGGGCCCCTCACCGCTGCGGCCTCCCCCGCCGCCGAGCACAGGCTCTTGACGCGCAGGCCCAGCGGCCACGGCCCACGGGCCCAGTCGCCCCGCGGCACGCGGGACCCTCAGGGACCGGGGCACGAACCCGCGCCCCCCGCATTGGCAGGCGGACCCCCAACCACTGCGCCGCCAGGGAAGCCCAGTCAGGTTTTATAGATAAGGATTCTGAGTCTTTTATTTATTTTTAAAATTGAGTTTTTAAAATAAAAATTGTATATATTTTAGGTGTACGACATGATTATTTTTGTTTTGTTTTGGCTGCGCCACGAGGCATGTGGGATCTTAGTTCTCTGACCAGGGATTGAACCCCTGCCCCCTGCAGCAGAAGTGCAGAGTCTTAACCACTGGTCGCTAGGGGAAGTCCCACGACAAGATGATTTGATACACATATACGTAGTGTGTGCAGTAATCATACACTGCAATTAAGTGAATTAACATATCTTCTCCCATAGTTAACTTTTTTAGTTATTGTTTTGGTGAGAGCACTGAAATTACTCTCTCAGCAGATTTCCAGTAATCATTATGGTATTCTGAACCACATCATGCTGTACATTAGATCTCTAGACTTATTCATCCTACATAACTGCAACTTTGTATCCTTTGACAAACATCACCCCATTTCCCCCACCTTCCCACCCCTGGTAACCATCATTCTATTCTTTACTTCTATATATTCAACTTTTTTAGACTCCACATATAAGTGAGATCATGCAGTTTTTTTTCTGTGCCTGGCTTATTTCCGTTAGCATAATGTCTTCCAGGCTCATCTATGTTGTTTCAAATGGCAAGATCTCCTTCTTTTTTTTTTAAAGCTGAATAAAATTTCATTGTGTGTGTATATATATATATATATATATATATATACACACACACACACATACATACACACCACAATTTTTTAATCTGCTCATCTGTCAATGGACACTTGTTTCCATATCTTGAGTTTAAAGATGATAAGTAACTTGTCCAAATGTACACAGCCAGAATGTGGCAGAACCAGAAACTGACCTCCAAACCTTTGCTCTTACCCAATGTGCTATATCATCTTGAATCTTCCAAGTACCAGAAAACCGTGTGCATCGTATTTGCTGAATATACATTTTTTATAAAAAAATGAGGTTCTTCACAAGAGACAGTAAAATTGAATCGAAAATACCAGAAGCAAATTCTCTTCCCCAAGGAGCTGGAGCATCTTGAAAGGGGCCTACTTCACTTTCCCAATACCCTTGGCTGAAGGCAATGCCATTTCCCATTCCACAGGTTAACATGCTTTGTGGAAATAGGAATAACTAAGAATTGACTCTGGGGAGGAGGGAGGCTCTCTCGTGAAGAAGCAGCTCTGGGAGCTGGGAGCCTCCTGACGGGTCCTCACGGCGGCCCTACTAACTACCACCCAGCCACTGGCACCTCCCTGGGACTATTTCCAAATCTGTAGAATGATTCATTTGAACTCAATTAGCACTTTCGCAAAGTGTTCCCTGAAATATTAGCCCTACCAGGAATTCATATGTAACTTGGTTCTTGTTGTCAAATGTTACTGGGAAATTGCATTTCCCCTCGGGAGACACACAATCCATATTAAAGGATCTGAGAAGACCGGCAGGAAAGAACCTGCTTATCTAATATTTAATTAATGTTTACTTAACCCAGTGTCTCCTAACCCATTTTGGTTTCACATAATAACTGCTAATATCTCTCAGAGCTAATACCCACACTTAGGTAAAAAAACAGTTGGCTACATACTTTCTAAAGATCCTTCCTAACATTCTCTAAGTCTCAGAAATAATAATGTAACTTGACTATAAACTGTCTTTCAGTGAATTAAATGTGGAAGCATAGTTTCAAAATTTTGAGATTTCTTTGTCAGAAAAGTTTCGAGGGTGTTAAGATGACTTACCCAGGTTTAGCCGTTCATGCTGCCCTGTGAGTTTCCTGAAGGGGACAATAGGGGGCACTAGTGGACTGCAGTAACAGCCACCCCATCCATAAATAGCAAGAAGGAGCAACCATAGTTGTAGCAACCAGAGCTGTTCCTTTTCCAGCCGAATGGAAAGCTACTGAGAGCCAACCCTTCTCCCTTTTGGGTCTCTCTCCCTCTCTCTCCTTTGGAGAAAAAATTGGGATTGAATCAGGATAGCTAACACTGTACATTTGCCCTTTACCTTTATACACAGAAAATCATATAAATCAACTCTTTTCAACTGCTTGTGGTTGGTTGTGTTCACTTTGGGGCAACTACATTCGACAGTGGAATTTCTTATTGGAGTAAATGTAGAGTCTGTGAGTTGAAAAAGTAATTCTGCTTCTCCTTCACCAATTCTCTCATTTTATATAAGTTAAAAAAATTGTACAGGTGAAGAAAAGAACAAACTTCATTAGGATATAACAAGTTTTTTTCAATTAATATTTCTTTTTCTCTAAACTTTGGGTGTAAGACTTACACAGTAAGCGTAACGATGTGGCAGGCTGTTAAGAGGCTTGGAGGCAAAAGGGATGTACATAACTTTTAACTTTTTCTCACTTATCCCCTCTTTGTCATTTTCTTGTGAAGTAGGACAAAGCAGGCAGGCCTCCCTGTCCAGGTCAAACACAAGGGATTGGAGTGACCGTTTCTAAGTTGATATTGTCATGTTTC